>NC_088397.1:11372211-11612211 GCF_034236695.1 Oncorhynchus nerka
TGACTTAACTAGTAATCAAACACTACTTTTGATAAAACATTGTAGGTGTGAGGTCATATAGAATGTATTCAGTTGTCTGATAAGGTTATGGTAAAAGGAATGAATGGATTGAGTTGGTCACAACACTACTTTAAACATTGTCTAACTTTACTGGTGATGTTACGTAGATTGTAGGCCTATAAAAATAAGGAATGATATTACCTTATGTGATAAGTAGGTTATGGGTAAAGAATGTACTGATTGAGTCGTTCAGGGTGTAAGCAGATTCCTATTGGAGAGGACGCAGCCCTGTGGGCGTGGCTGTCCAGAGTAAGCGGCCAAGGTGTTGTTATTCGTTATGGTTAGGAGCCGGAGCAAGAAGACGCACGAGGGAAGACAGTCGTGGAGTGTAGATTTTTTTCTGAGAATAGGAGGCTGTTTCACTAAATATTGTTGAAAGAAAAAGTGTGGCGCAAGGATTAGGCGTTGCTACCTGAAAATTCCGTCTACATTATCGAGTCGAAATGGACTTTATTTGATTGCACCGGAGGCGCGTTTCCTAAAGGTATACTGGGAGTGAATTTAGTGGTGGCAAGATTTTTCAGATGGCGCTTCTCTCTTTGATTGGCATTGCATATTGATGAGCTAGCTTACATTTTCCCGTGTGATCGACTTGGTGAGTTATACATTTGATCAACTTGTTTCATCACTGTATTTCTTAGCCTTTACGTGTGAGTGAATATGACTCACACCCAAAGTGCATTGGATGTATTATTGATAGAACATAGAAACAGTAATACAATGTTTCAAACGTTCACAGCGCATTTCCTGTCCAATAACCCCAAGTATCTTTTTTTGTGGGAATCCACAGCGTTGGAGGAGCTTCCATGGCGACCATGACGCACATCTGCCCTCTTTACATCAGCGTTCTGTGCCTGCTCCTGCGCGCACTACCGGTGCGCGCTGCCTCCAAGGCCATCGTGTGTGAACCCATCACGGTCCCCATGTGCAAAGGCATCGGCTACAACCTGACCTACACGCCCAACCAGTTTAACCACGACACTCAGGAGGAGGTGGGGCTGGAGGTTCACCAGTTCTGGCCGCTGGTGCGCATCCACTGTTCCCCTGACCTGCTCTTCTTCCTCTGCAGCATGTACACCCCAATCTGCATCCCGGACTATCGCAAGCCTCTGCCCCCGTGCCGCTCCGTGTGCGAGCGGGCCAAGCGCGGCTGCTCCCCCCTGATGAGCCAGTATGGGTTTGAATGGCCCGAGAGGATGAGCTGCGAGGGGCTGCCAGAGCTGGGTGATGCTGACCGCCTCTGTATGGACCGGAACAGCAGTGACGCCACTACTCTGTCCCCAGGCCCGGCCTTCCCCCCGAAGCCTACCCCCAAGGCCCCCTACCGCAACCCAGCCCGCCGCAGGCCGCATCTCCTGCCCAAACCCCACCACAGTCACCACCACCAGGACTGTGAACAACGCGGCTGCCGCTGTCGCCACCCCCTGGTGTCCGTCAAGCATGAGGCCCGCTCACTGTACGGCCGTGGCGTCCACACAGGCCCCGTGGAGAACTGCGCCCAGCCCTGCCGTCAGCCCTACTTCACCCCGGACGAACACGCCTTCACCTCCCTCTGGATCGGCCTGTGGTCGGTCCTCTGCTTCGTCTCGACCTTAACTACGGTGGTCACGTTCCTGATTGACCGCGACCGCTTCTCCTACCCCCGAGCTGCCTATCGTCTACCTGGCTGCCTGCTACCTCTTCATCTCTCTGGGATACATGGTGCGGCTGGCGGCGGGCCACGAGCGGGTGGCGTGCTCCGAGGACGGCGGGCACGTGCTGTACGACGCTTCGGGCCCTGCCGGCCTGTGCACCTTGGTGTTCCTGCTGGTCTACTTCTTTGGCATGGCCGGCGCAATCTGGTGGGTGGTGCTCTCGCTCACCTGGTTCCTGGCAGCGGGTATGAAGTGGGGAAACGAGGCCATCGCCGGGTACTCGCAGTACTTCCACCTGGCCGCCTGGCTGGTGCCCAGCGTCAAGACCATCGCCGTGCTGGCCCTGAGCGCTGCTGACGGAGACCCTGTGGCAGGGATATGCTACGTGGGCAACCAGAGTGTGGAGAGCCTGCGGGGCTTTGTGCTTGCTCCCCTGGTGGTCTACCTCTTCACAGGCTCCCTCTTCCTCCTAGCGGGGTTTGTGTCGTTGTTCCGCATCCGCAGCGTCATCAAGCAGGGGGGGACCAAGACGGACAAGCTGGAGAAGCTAATGTTAAGGCTGGGCCTCTTTACTGTCCTCTACACGGTCCCTGCCGCGGTGGTGGTGGCCTGTCTGGTGTACGAGCAGCACCTCAGGCCCCAGTGGGACAGGGGTCTTTCCTGCTCCTGCCAGGCTGAGAGAGAGAGGCTAAGCCTAGGGCCAGACCACGCCGTCTTCATGCTGAAGTACTTTATGAGCCTGGTGGTGGGGATCACCTCTGGGGTGTGGGTGTGGTCGTCGAAGACTCTGGAGTCGTGGAGGTTGTTCCTGGGGAGGTGCTGTTGTTCATGTCCCTGCTGGGGCCACAAACCGTCCAGCGCGTCAGTATACAGCGAGGCCAGCACATCCCTCACGACACGCACCGGGCTGCTCCCCTCGCAGTCTGAGCACAAGTCCCTGTCGCACCCATCTGTGTGACCAGACTGGATGGATGCTTGTCAGACTCATGGTGCTCCACAGAGAGTGACTGGATGGATGCTTGTCAGACTCATGGTGCTCCACAGAGAGTGACTGGATGGATGCTTGTCAGACTCATGGTGCTCCACAGAGAGTGACTGGATGGATGCTTGTCAGACTCATGGTGCTCCACAGAGAGTGACTGGATGGATGCTTGTCAGACTCATGGTGCTCCACAGAGAGTGACTGGATGGATGCTTGTCAGACTCATGGTGCTCCACAGAGAGTGACTGGATGGATGCTTGTCAGACTCATGGTGCTCCACAGAGAGTGACTGGATGGATGCTTGTCAGACTCTGGATGGTGCTCAGACTCATGGTGCTCAGAGAGTGACTGGATGGATGCTTGTCAGACTCATGGTGAGAGTGACTGGATGGATGCTTGTCAGACTCATGGTGCAGAGAGTGACTGGATGGATGCTTGTCAGACTCATGGTGCTCCACAGAGAGTGACTGGATGGATGCTTGTCAGACTCATGGTGCTCCACAGAGAGTGACTGGATGGATGCTGGTCAGACTCATGGTGCTCCACAGAGTGGCTGACGGAAACTAGATGGATGTTAATTTAACTTATTGAACAGATTGTAAATGATGTCAACTATTGTCTTCACATAAGGACATGTTTAAACAAATTGTGGCAATATAGGAGTATTTTGTATTATATTTCCTAGTTCTCATCCTAGACTCATTGCAGGAGATTTCCCCTGAAGTTGGAACTTTTTAAAAGATCTGTGGGGGGGGGGGGGGGGTACAGTTCAATAAGTCTCTAGAATTTTTAAATGACATGTTTTGCTAGTATGTTCATAACCTGAAACGTAAAGTGGCCTTCCTAAAAGGACATTTCACTCTTGACATGTTTATGGACACAGTAACGCCTTGTTAGGATGAAGGAATTTCACTACCCATTTATGTGCAGATTTGAATATGAAGTCAGTTTTAAAAAAGTCCAGATGAATTGAGAGGTGTCACCACTCAATGTTTTACTTTCCCTGTTAAATTGAGATCCCAAGTATACAATGTTTTACTTTCCCTGTTAAATTGAGATCCCAAGTATACAATGTTTTACTTTCCCTGTTAAATTGAGATCCCAAGTATACAATGTTTTACTTTCCCTGTTAAATTGAGATCCCAAGTATACAATGTTTTACTTTCCCTGTTAAATTGAGATCCCAAGTATACAATGGGTGAACATGAGGAAAATAGTGTTAACTGAGTTGGTCTGATTGGAATCCAGAATTTCATCGTTCTCACCCTTGAGGAGCAATACAGCCCCCCCCACCACCACTTGTGCTGTGATTACTTACCTGGACCACCTATTGAGACTGAAGTGCCTCTTTAAAAGGTGCAACTTCCCACTTTAGAGACCACTGTTGTAGCCTCTTCTGCCTCCATGTGGTGGGTTCTAGTAATTACAGCAGCACATATTGTGAAATGACAATCTTGTTTTTTCTCTGCAAATGTGTTACCCATAATCTACCTGTAGCATCCCATTTATCCAATGGCCTTTGTCTTAAATACCTAATAAATCAACTGAATGGATCAGTGTACATGCGATACTCTTTTTAAAAAATGGCCTTGTCTAATTCTGGCATGTTAAACTATGTAGCCTGTAACCCAGGTAGAGAATAATAAACGTGTGAATCTGGAGTATGTTCTGTTGTGGGTTGGTCTGATTCTAGAAACCATCAGACCACTTATGGTCTACGCTTCCTCAGTCTAGTCCTGTCAGATCTATGAAAAACCAATGGGAAAATATAAAATCAGCCCAATTTATTTGAAGTCATTTCAAATACAGGGCTTGATTGAGCTTAACCTGACACATGAAACCAAAAGAACAGCTGCAGAACTGCCAACCCCAGCCGGCACTCCAGACAGGCTAAAGTAAACCCAGAACTGCCAACCCCACCCAGCTGACACTCCAGACAGGCTAAAGTAAACCCAGAACTGCCAACCCCACCCAGCTGACACTCCAGACAGGCTAAAGTAAACCCAGAACTGCCAACCCCACCCAGCTGACACTCCAGACAGGCTAAAGTAAACCCAGAACTGCCAACCCCACCCAGCTGACACTCCAGACAGGCTAAAAAAACCCAGAACTGCCAACCCCACCCAGCTGACACTCCAGACAGGCTAAAGTAAACCCAGAACTGCCAACCCCACCCAGCTGACACTCCAGACAGGCTAAAGTAAACCCAGAACTGCCAACCCCACCCAGCTGACACTCCAGACAGGCTAAAGTAAACCCAGAACTGCCAACCCCACCCAGCTGACACTCCAGACAGGCTAAAGTAAACCCAGAACTGCCAACCCCACCCAGCTGACACTCCAGACAGGCTAAAGTAAACCCAGAACTACCAACCCCACCCAGCTGACACCCAGACAGGCTAAAGTTTTACCCAGAACTACCAACCCCACCCAGCTGACACTGACAGGCTAAAGTAAACCCAGAACTACCAATCCCACCCAGCTGGCACTCCAGACAGGCTAAAAAACCCAGTACTGCCAACCCCACCCAGCTGGCACTCCAGACAGGCTAAAGAAACCCAGAACTGCCAACCCCACCCAGCTGACACTCCAGACAGGCTAAAAAACCCAGAACTGCCAACCCCACCCAGCTGACACTCCAGACAGGCTAAAGTAAACCCAGAACTGCCAACCCCACCCAGCTGACACTCCAGACAGGCTAAAGTAAACCCAGAACTGCCAACCCCACTGAGCTGACACTCTTGACAGGCTGTAAACCCAGAACTGCCAACCCCACCCAGCTGACACTCCAGACAGGCTAAAGTAAACCCAGAACTACCAACCCCCCCAGCTGACACTCCAGACAGGCTCTACCCAGAACTACCAACCCCACCCAGCTGACACTCCAGACAGGCTAAAGTAAACCCAGAACTACCAACCCCACCCAGTTGACACTCCAGACAGGCTAAAGTAAACCCAGAACTGCCAACCCCACCCAGCTGACACTCCAGACAGGCTAAAGTAAACCCAGAACTGCCAACCCCACCCAGCTGACACTCCAGACAGGCTAAAGTAAACCCAGAACTGCCAACCCCACCCAGCTGACACTCCAGACAGGCTAAAGTAAACCCAGAACTACCAACCCGACCCAGTACTGACACTCCAGACAGGCTAAAGTAAACCCAGAACTGCCAACCCCACCCAGCTGGCACCACAGACAGGCTAAAGTAAACCCAGAACTGCCAACCCCACCCAGCTGGCACCACAGACAGGCTAAAGTAAACCCAGAACTGCCAACCCCACCCAGCTGGCACCACAGACAGGCTAAAGTAAACCCAGAACTGCCAACCCCACCCAGCTGACACTCCAGACAGGCTAAAGTAAACCCAGAACTGCCAACCCCACCCAGCTGGCACTCCAGACAGGCTGTTAAACCCAGAACTGCCAACCCCACCCAGCTGACACTCCAGACAGGCTAAAGAAACCCAGAACTGCCAACCCCACTTAGCTGACACTCCAGACAGGCTAGTCCCAGAACTGCCAACCCCAAGCTGACACTCCAGACAGGCAAATAAACCCAGAACTGCCAACCCCACCCAGCTTTGACAGGCTTTAAACCCAGTACTGCCAACCCCACCCAGCTGACACTCCAGACAGGCTAAAGTAAACCCAGAACTGCCAACCCCACCCAGCTGACACTCCAGACAGGCTAAAGTAAACCCAGAACTGCCAACCCCACCCAGCTGACACTCCAGACAGGCTAAAGTAAACCCAGAACTGCCAACCCCACCCAGCTGACACTCCAGACAGGCTAAAGTAAACCCAGAACTGCCAACCCCACCCAGCCGGAACTCCAGACAGGCTAAAGTAAACCCAGAACTGCCAACCCCACCCAGCTGACACTCCAGACAGGCTAAAGTAAACCCAGAACTACCAACCCGACCCAGCTGACACTCCAGACAGGCTAAAGTAAACCCAGAACTGCCAACCCCACCCAGCTGGCACCACAGACAGGCTAAAGTAAACCCAGAACTGCCAACCCCACCCAGCTGGCACCACAGACAGGCTAAAGTAAACCCAGAACTGCCAACCCCACCCAGCTGGCACCACAGACAGGCTAAAGTAAACCCAGAACTGCCAACCCCACCCAGCTGACACTCCAGACAGGCTAAAGTAAACCCAGAACTGCCAACCCCACCCAGCTGGCACTCCAGACAGGCTAAAGTAAACCCAGAACTGCCAACCCCACCCAGCTGACACTCCAGACAGGCTAAAGTAAACCCAGAACTGCCAACCCCACCCAGCTGACACTCCAGACAGGCTAAAGTAAACCCAGGACTGACACCATAACATCACGCATCTTATCTAGAAATGGACACCATACACAGATTTGATAGTTTATTACGGTTTATTTGAAATAAACAGCAACTGAAAATATGTTCAATTAAAAACCGATACATTTCCCAGCTAAAGGGCCTACACAGTAAGCAAAGAAAACCGTCCTACGTCACCATCTGTCTGTCTGTGCGCCAAACTACACCACAGGGTAGTTAGAGGCTTCGTCACCATGGTCAGTGTGTGGTGTCAGTCACTCCAACCCTTCTTGCAGATCTGGAGTGTATGAGTAAGTATCAGTGGTGGAGCTGCCACCATACAGATCTGGGGGTGATTTGGGACCAGCTGTGTGTGTCGATGGTGCCAGTGAGTGTCTAGTTTAGGAAGACCTTCGGTGCATCCTCAGCCTGTCCTGTGTGTGTAGCAGGTCAGCTTTAGGACAGCACGGCATGGGTAGTTCGGACACCCACCAGATTGTCTGCACTGAGGGACCTCCTTATGGTCACCTTGCCCAGATCCTTGTATCTGTCCTCACACAGTCTGGAGATAGCCTGGGAACACAACACTTATTACAGCCCAGAGATAGCCTGGGAACACAACAACACTTAGTACCTACATGATAGTAGGGGAGTAGGGGCTGGGGTTGTTTCTGAACAGGACCAAGTCAACCAGGACAACCATTAAACTCTCCTCTTGCCAAGTAGCAGTGTTTACATTCCTGCTGTCCTAGAAGCTCTCCTCACCTCCAGTTTAGTGGCTCGCTGGTTGTCAAGTGGCTCCAGGGGGAAGTTGAGGTTGTTGTCGTCGGCCAGGGAGCGCAGGTCAAAGTAGTACTTGGCGTAGACGCTGGCCGGCACGTTGATGTTGAACTGAAGCAGCTCCAGGAAGTGCCTCTCCATCTCATTCCTGTGAGAGGTAGAGAGAGAGAGAGGTAGAGGTAGAGAGAGAGGTACAGGTAGAGAGAGAGGTACAGGTAGAGAGAGGTTGAGGTAGAGAGAGAGAGGGGTACAGGTAGAGAGAGAGAGGGGGGTACAGGTAGAGAGAGAGAGGGGGTACAGGTAGAGAGAGGGGTAGAGCTTAAATCTCAGCAGTCTTATCCTCCATACTCTCCCAGCCTCCTTTCCAAAACGTCAGAGGGAAGTGAGTTCTCGGGGAGAGGACTGAGGACGCAAGGAATCCAGGGAAGACTTTTGAGATGTACCTGGCCAGCAAGGCAAAATCTACATCTAACTTTATTGATTTACATAAGATGAGTTTTGACCCACATGGCAAAGTTCCAATTTAACAATGCGCCTCATAATATTGAGATTTATATATTTTTATTCACAGTTCACTCTTGGGTGAGTCAAAACAATACATTCCTGCACACTTCTATGAAGACCTTTGTCAGCGGCATCAATCTATTATATTGTATTAATATAGTCCTTTGAACAAGGATGTGCCACACGAAGCCCATGGGTAAGAAGGGGGGCTTATGCCACTCCAGGGGCTCAGGAGACCCACAGCCTGAATCCTAAAACTACCCTGACACCCCTCACATTCAACTGGACCTCCAAGCCACTTCCCACTGCTTCTTTTATATTCTTCTCTCTAAATCAGGGACTGAGACACCTGGGACACCAGATGGGTGCAATTAATGATCCGATAGAACAGAATATCAGCAGGCTCCGAGACCTCGTAGGGTCAGAGTTGAATACCCCTGCCCTAAGCACTTAGATATGAGAGGATTG
This sequence comes from Oncorhynchus nerka, assembly GCF_034236695.1. NCBI lineage: Eukaryota > Metazoa > Chordata > Actinopteri > Salmoniformes > Salmonidae > Oncorhynchus > Oncorhynchus nerka. Next base: position 11,380,931 of record NC_088397.1, read on the forward strand.
GAGAGCTGTAAGGATGATGGTAGTCGTCCCTCTCGCTTACACCTATCCAACCCTCAGATCTAATGCCTAAAGGTTGGGGTGACTTGTGAAGGTGAGCAGTCAGGGGGACAGGTGAGTGGACAGGACAGAGGGACACTGACATGTCCTCCACGGTGATGTCCTTGAGGATCTGGCAGTAGTCTACGTTCCACACGGCCTGGTCGTCCCACACCTTGGACGCCAGCAGGATGGCTCCCAGTACGATACGCTTCCAGTTGCAGGGACAGATGTCCATCTCAGCGTAGGTCAGCAGACGCTCCAGGTACACCTTGGGGAAGAATGGACACAGTAAATGAGACAGTCTCATCGGACACTGCTGGACACAGTAACACCGTTACCAGGACCAGGTGTTCAGCAGGACACTGCTGGACACAGTAACACCGTTACCAGGGCCAGGTGTTCAGCAGGACACTGCTGGACACAGTAACACCGTTACCAGGAGTTCTGCTGGACACAGTAACACTGTTACCAGGAGTTCAGCAGGAGTTCTGCTGGACACAGTAACACTGTTACCAGGAGTTCAGCAGGAGTTCTGCTGGACACAGTAACACCGTTACCAGGACCAGGTGTTCACCAGGAGTTCTGCTGGACACAGTAACACCGTTACCAGGAGTTCTGCTGGACACAGTAACACCGTTACCAGGAGTTCTGCTGGACACAGTAACACTGTTAGCAGGAGTTCTGCTGGACACAGTAACACTGTTACCAGGAGTTCAGCAGGAGTTCTGCTGGACACAGTAACACTGTTACCAGGAGTTCAGCAGGAGTTCTGCTGGACACAGTAACACTGTTACCAGGAGTTCAGCAGGAGTTCTGCTGGTAACACTGTTACAGCAGGAGTTCTGCTGGACACAGTAACACTGTTACCAGGAGTTCAGCAGGAGTTCTGCTGGACACAGTAACACTGTTACCAGGAGTTCAGCAGGAGTTCTGCTGGACACAGTAACACTGTTACCAGGAGTTCAGCAGGAGTTCTGCTGGACAACAGGAGTAGCAGGAGTTCTGCACTGTTACAGTAACACTGTTACCAGGAGTTCAGCAGGAGTTCTGCTGGACACAGTAACACTGTTACCAGGAGTTCAGCAGGAGTTCTGCTGGACACAGTAACACTGTTACCAGGAGTTCAGCAGGAGTTCTGCTGGACACAGTAACACCGTTACCAGGACCAGGTGTTCACCAGGAGTTCTGCTGGACACAGTAACACCGTTACCAGGAGTTCTGCTGGACACAGTAACACCGTTACCAGGAGTTCTGCTGGACACAGTAACACTGTTAGCAGGAGTTCTGCTGGACACAGTAACACTGTTACCAGGAGTTCAGCAGGAGTTCTGCTGGACACAGTAACACTGTTACCAGGAGTTCAGCAGGAGTTCTGCTGGACACAGTAACACTGTTACCAGGAGTTCAGCAGGAGTTCTGCTGGACACAGTAACACTGTTACCAGGAGTTCAGCAGGAGTTCTGCTGGACACAGTAACACTGGAGGAGTTCAGCAGGAGTTCTGCTGGAACAGTAACACTGTTACCAGGAGTTCAGCAGGAGTTCTGCTGGACACAGTAACACTGTTACCAGGAGTTCAGCAGGAGTTCTGCTGGACACAGTAACACTGTTACCAGGAGTTCAGCAGGAGTTCTGCTGGACACAGTAACACTGTTACCAGGAGTTCAGCAGGAGTTCTGTGGGGTACAGTAACACTGTTACCAGGAGTTCAGCAGGAGTTCTGCTGGACACAGTAACACTGTTACCAGGAGTTCAGCAGGAGTTCTGCTGGTAACACTGTTACCAGGAGTTCAGCAGGAGTTCTGCTGGACACAGTAACACCGTTACCAGGAGTTACCAGTTCAGCAGGAGTTCTGCTGGACACAGTAACACTGTTACCAGGAGTTCAGCAGGAGTTCTGCAGGTGTTCAGCAGGAGTTCTGGGACACAGTAACACTGTTACCAGGAGTTCAGCAGGAGTTCTGCTGGACACAGTAACACTGTTACCAGGAGTTCAGCAGGAGTTCTGCTGGACACAGTACACTGTTACCAGGAGTTCAGCAGGAGTTCTGCTGGACACAGTAACACTGTTACCAGGAGTTCAGCAGGAGTTCTGCTGGACACAGTAACACTGTTACCAGGAGTTCAGCAGGAGTTCTGCTGGACACAGTAACACTGTTACCAGGAGTTCAGCAGGAGTTCTGCTGGACAGTAACACTGTTACCAGGAGTTCAGCAGGAGTTCTGCTGGACACAGTAACACCAGGAGTTAGCAGGAGTTCTTTGAAGGAGTTCTGCTGGACACAGTAACACTGTTACCAGGACGTCAGCAGGAGTTCTGCTGGACACAGTAACACTGTTACCAGGAGTTCAGCAGGACACAGTAACACTGTTACCAGGAGTTCAGCAGGACACAGTAACAATGTTACCAGGAGTTCAGCAGGACACTGCTGGACACAGTAACACTGTTACCAGGAGTTCAGCAGGACACTGCTGGACACAGTAACACTGTTACCAGGAGTTCAGCTGGACACAGTAACACCGTTACCAGGGCCAGGTGTTCAGCTGGACACAGTAACACTGTTACCAGGAGTTCAGCTGGACACAGTAACACCGTTACCAGGGCCAGGTGTTCAGCTGGACACAGTAACACTGTTACCAGGAGTTCAGCTGGACACAGTAACACCGTTACCAGGGCCAGGTGTTCAGCAGGACACTGCTGGACACAGTAACACCGTTACCAGGGCCAGGTGTTCAGCAGGACACTGCTGGACACAGTAACACCGTTACCAGGGCCAGGTGTTCAGCAGGACACTGCTGGACACAGTAACACCAGCAGGACACTGCTGGACACAGTAACCAGGGCCAGGTGTTCAGCAGGACACTGCTGGACACAGTAACACCGTTACCAGGGCCAGGTGTTCAGCAGGACACTGCTGGACACAGTGGACACCGTTACCAGGGCCAGGTGTTCAGCAGGACACTGCTGGACACAGTAACACCGTTACCAGGGCCAGGTGTTCAGCAGGACACTGCTGGACACAGTAACACCGTTACCAGGGCCAGGTGTTCAGCAGGACACTGCTGGACACAGTAACACCGTTACCAGGGCCAGGTGTTCAGCAGGACACTGCTGGACACAGTAACAGGGCCAGGTGTTCCAGGACACTGCTGGACACAGTGTTCAGGGCCAGGACACTGCTGGACACAGTAACACCGTTACCAGGGCCAGCGGTGTTCAGCAGGACACTGCTGGACACAGTTCAGGGCCAGGTGTTCAGCAGGACACTGCTGGACACAGTAACACCGTTACCAGGGCCAGGTGTTCAGCAGGACACTGCTGGACACAGTAACACCGTTACCAGGGCCAGGTGTTCAGCAGGACACTGCTGGACACAGTAACACCGTTACCAGGGCCAGGTGTTCAGCAGGACACTGCTGGACACAGTAACACCGTTACCAGGGCCAGGTGTTCAGCAGGACACTGCTGGACACAGTAACACCGTTGTTCAGCAGGACAGGACACAGTAACACAGGTGGGCCAGGTGTTCAGCAGGACACTGCTGGACACAGTAACACACAGTAACACACCAGGGCCAGGTGTTCAGCAGGACACTGCTGGACACAGTAACACCGTTACCAGGGCCAGGTGTTCAGCAGGACACTGCTGGACACAGTAACACCGTTACCAGGGCCAGGTGTTCAGCAGGACACTGCTGGACACAGTAACACCGTTACCAGGGCCAGGTGTTCAGCAGGACACTGCTGGACACAGTAAGGGCCAGGTGTTCAGCAGGACACTGCTGGACACAGTAACACCGTTACCAGGGCCAGGTGTTCAGCAGGACACTGCTGGACACAGTAACACCGTTACCAGGGCCAGGTGTTCAGCAGGACACTGCTGGACACAGTAACACCGTTACCAGGGCCAGGTGTTCAGCAGGACACTGCTGGACACAGTAACACCGTTACCAGGGCCAGGTGTTCAGCAGGACACTGCTGGACACAGTAACACCGTTACCAGGGCCAGGTGTTCAGCAGGACACTGCTGGACACAGTAACACCGTTACCAGGGCCAGGTGTTCAGCAGGACACTGCTGGACACAGTAACACCGTTACCAGGGCCAGGTGTTCAGCAGGACACTGCTGGACACAGTAACACCGTTACCAGGGCCAGGTGTTCAGCAGGACACTGCTGGACACAACACCGTAAGGGCCAGGTGTTCAGCAGTGCTGGACACAGTAACACCGCTACCAGGGCCAGGTGTTCAGCAGGACACTGCTGGACACAACACCGTTACCAGGGCCAGGTGTTCAGCAGGACACTGCTGGACACAGTAACACTGCTACAGGGCCAGGTGTTCAGCAGGACACTGCTGGACACAGTAACACCGTTACCAGGGCCAGGTGTTCAGCAGGACACTGCTGGACACAGTAACACCGTTACCAGGGCCAGGTGTTCAGCAGGACACTCAGCAGGACACTGCTGGACACAGTAACACCGTTACCAGGGCCAGGTGTTCAGCAGGACACTGCTGGACACAGTAACACCGTTACCAGGACCAGGTGTTCAGCAGGACACTGCTGGACACAGTAACACCGTTACCAGGACCAGGTGTTCAGCAGGACACTGCTGGACACAGTAACACCGTTACCAGGGCCAGGTGTTCAGCAGGACACTGCTGGACACAGTAACACCGTTACCAGGGCCAGGTGTTCAGCAGGACACTGCTGGACACAGTAACACCGTTACCAGGGCCAGGTGTTCAGCAGGACACTGCTGGACACAGTAACACACAGTTACCAGGGCCAGGTGTTCAGCAGGACACTGCTGGACACAGTAACACCAGCAGGACACTTGGACCAGGGCCAGGTGTTCAGCAGGACACTGCTGGACACAGTAACACCGTTACCAGGGCCAGGTGTTCAGCAGGACACTGCTGGACACAGTAACACAGTAGGGCCAGGTGTTCAGCAGGACACTGCTGGACACAGTAACACTGGGGCCAGGTGTTCAGCAGGGGCCAGGTGTTCAGCACACTGCTGGACACAGTAACACCGTTACCAGGGCCAGGTGTTCAGCAGGACACTGCTGGACACAGTAACACCGTTACCAGGGCCAGGTGTTCAGCAGGACACTGCTGGACACAGTAACACCGTTACCAGGGCCAGGTGTTCAGCAGGACACTGCTGGACACAGTAACACCGTTACCAGGGCCAGGTGTTCAGCAGGACACTGCTGGGTGTTCAGCAGGACACTGCTGGACACAGTACACGTTACCAGGGCCAGGTGTTCAGCAGGACACTGCTGGACACAGTAACACCGTTACCAGGGCCAGGTGTTCAGCAGGACACTGCTGGACACAGTAACACCGTTACCAGGGCCAGGTGTTCAGCAGGACACTGCTGGACACAGTAACACCGTTACCAGGGCCAGGTGTTCAGCAGGACACTGCTGGACACAGTAACACCGTTACCAGGGCCAGGTGTTCAGCAGGTGTAACACCGCAGGGCCAGGTGTTCTGCTGGACACAGTAACACCGTTACCAGGGCCAGGTGTTCAGCAGGACACTGCTGGACACAGTAACACCGTTACCAGGGCCAGGTGTTCAGCAGGACACTGCTGGACACAGTAACACCGTGTTCAGCAGGACACTGCTGGACACAGTAACACCGGGGCCAGGTGTTCAGCAGGACACTGCTGGACACAGTAACACCGTTACCAGGGCCAGGTGTTCAGCAGGACACTGCTGGACACAGTAACACCGTTACCAGGGCCAGGTGTTCAGCAGGACACTGCTGGACACAGTAACACCGTTACCAGGGCCAGGTGTTCAGCAGGACACTGCTGGACACAGTAACACCGTTACCAGGGCCAGGTGTTCAGCAGGACACTGCTGGACACAGTAACACAGGACACTGCTGGACACAGTAACACACCAGGGCCAGGTGTTCAGCAGGACACTGCTGGACACAGTAACACCGTTACCAGGGCCAGGTGTTCAGCAGGACACTGCTGGACACATTAACACCGTTACCAGGACACTGCTGGACACAGTAACACCGTTACCAGGGCCAGGTGTTCAGCAGGACACTGCTGGACACAGTAACACCGTTACCAGGGCCAGGTGTTCAGCAGGACACTGCTGGACACAGTAACACCGTTACCAGGGCCAGGTGTTCAGCAGGACACTGCTGGACACAGTAACACCGTTGCCAGGGCGTTACCAGGGCCAGGTGTTCAGCAGGACACTGCTGGACACAGTAACACCGTTACCAGGGCCAGGTGTTCAGCAGGACACTGCTGGACACAGTAACACCGTTACCAGGGCCAGGTGTTCAGCAGGACACTGCTGGACACAGTAACACCGTTACCAGGGCCAGGTGTTCAGCAGGACACTGCTGGACACAGTAACACCGTTACCAGGGCCAGGTGTTCAGCAGGACACTGCTGGACACAGTAACACCGTTACCAGGGCCAGGTGTTCAGCAGGACACTGCTGGACACAGTAACACCGTTACCAGGACCAGGTGTTCAGCAGGACACTGCTGGACACAGTAACACCGTTGTTCAGCAGGACACTGGGACCAGGTGTTCAGCAGGACACTGCTGGACACAGTAACACCGTTACCAGGGCCAGGTGTTCAGCAGGACACTGCTGGACAACAGTAACACCAGGACACTGCTGGACACAGTAACACCGTACCAGGGCCAGGTGTTCAGCAGGACACTGGACACAGTAACACCGTGGACCAGGTGTTCAGCAGGACACTGCTGGACACACCGTTACCAGGGCCAGGTGTTCAGCAGGACACTGCTGGACACAGTAACACCGTTACCAGGGCCAGGTGTTCAGCAGGACACTGCTGGACACAGTAACACCGTTACCAGGGCCAGGTGTTCAGCAGGACACTGCTGGACACAGTAACACCGTTACCAGGGCCAGGTGTTCAGCAGGACACTGCTGGACACAGTAACACCGTTACCAGGGCCAGGTGTTCAGCAGGACACTGCTGGACACAGTAACACCGTTAGGGCCAGGTGTTCCAGGTGTGGACACAGTCAGCAGGACAGGTGTTGCTGCTGGACACAGTAACACCGTTACCAGGGCCAGGTGTTCAGCAGGACACTGCTGGACACAGTAACACCGTTACCAGGGCCAGGTGTTCAGCAGGACACTGCTGGACACAGTAACACCGTTAGCAGGACACAGGGCCAGGTGTTCAGCAGGACACTGCTGGACACAGTAACACCGTTACCAGGGCCAGGTGTTCAGCAGGACACTGCTGGACACAGTAACACCGTTACCAGGGCCAGGTGTTCAGCAGGACACTGCTGGACACAGTAACACCGTTACCAGGGCCAGGTGTTCAGCAGGACACTGCTGGACACAGTAACACCGTTACCAGGGCCAGGTGTTCAGCAGGACACTGCTGGACACAGTAACACCATTACCAGGGCCAGGTGTTCAGCAGGACACTGCTGGACACAGTAACACCGTTACCAGGGCCAGGTGTTCAGCAGGACACAGTAACACCGTTACCAGGGCCAGGTGTTCAGCAGGACACTGCTGGACACAGTAACACCGTTACCAGGGCCAGGTGTTCAGCAGGACACTGCTGGGCCAGGTGTTCACAGGAACACCACCGTTACCAGGGCCAGGTGTTCAGCAGGACACTGCTGGACACAGTACCAGGGCCAGGTGTTCAGCAGGACACAGTTACCAGGGCCAGGTGTTCAGCAGGACACTGCTGGACACAGTAACACCGTTACCAGGGCCAGGTGTTCAGCAGGACACTGCTGGACACAGTAACACCGTTACCAGGGCCAGGTGTTCAGCAGGACACAGTAACACCGTTACCAGGACCAGGTGTTCAGCAGGACACAGTAACACCATTACCAGGGCCAGGTGTTCAGCAGGAGACAGTAACACCGTTACCAGGACCAGGTGTTCAGCAGGACACTGCTGGACACAGTAACACCGTTACCAGGGCCAGGTGTTCAGCAGGACACAGTAACACCGTTACCAGGGCCAGGTGTTCAGCAGGACACAGTGCTGGAGGTGTTCAGCAGGACACTGCTGGACACAGTAACACCGTTACCAGGGCCAGGTGTTCAGCAGGACACTGCTAGACACAGGTGTTCACACACTGCTGGACACAGTTTACCAGGGCCAGGTGTTCAGCAGGACACTGCTAGACACAGTAACACCGTTACCAGGGCCAGGTGTTCAGCAGGACACTGCTAGACACAGTAACACCGTTACCAGGGCCAGGTGTTCAGCAGGACACAGTAACACCGTTACCAGGGCCAGGTGTTCAGCAGGACACAGTAACACCGTTACCAGGGCCAGGTGTTCAGCAGGACACAGTAACACCGTTACCAGGGCCAGGTGTTCAGCAGGAGACAATAGATTATTATGCAGAACAAGCGTCTCTTTTACTCACGTCAGCTCTCAACACGCCACAACATTTAACTACTAAACATGCCCAAAGTGAAACTCCCTGTGATAGGGCAACAGACTGGTAGGGCAACTGACTGGTGGCATACGTACCAGGGTGACGATGGCATACGTACCAGGGTGACGATGGCATACGTACCAGGGTGACGATGGCATACGTACCAGGGTGACGATGGCATACGTACCAGGGTGACGATGGCATACGTACCAGGGTGACGATGGCATACGTACCAGGGTGACGATGGCATACGTACCAGGGTGACGATGGCACACTCAGCAGTCAGCTGGGCCGAGCTGAAGAGCGTGCGGACAAAGCGGTAGATGAGCTTGTGTTCAGGGTCCACGCTGTAGTAGTCTTCTGGAACCTTCTCTCTCTGAGGAAGAGGAGGTCTGGTCAGTCAGTCTGACAGGAGGTTTGGTGTGCACACACACACACAGACATACAGTATCTTCTTCCACCTACTCACCGTTAATGGGTGGATCTTCTCATCGAAAATGTCCAGAGAACGGTTTGAATCCCTGAGGGGAAAAAAAAGACTGAAAACTACTGCTACAAGCCCACACACACAGAGAAAGACCACTCCCATAATATGTTACTATGTCACCACACCTTCATTACCATGTTACCATATCACAAATCAACACACCTTCATTACCATGATACCATGTCATGACAAATCATCAACAGAAAACTCCTCCATTTACCTCACCACGTCTCTATATCATTTTCCTCATGAAATGAATGACAGCTAAAACCTACCTGTTTTTTATGTGATAGTATATCGCCAACGTGACACTGGAACAGAGAGAGACAAGACGGTGAGTCCTTACAATGACCGCCTCTTTTCTGCTCTGCCGTGTGTGTGGAGGTAAGGAGGTCTCACCATTTGACCGTACTCTTCAGGTTGGGCAGGCTGACCGTGCTATCGTCAAGGAATATTGTGGAGCAGGAGCTGTACTTTTTAGATAACCCAGGAGACGTCTAGGAAAAGGGAGTAGTTGTTAGTCCATGGAACAGGGAAAAACATAGCATCACTTCCTGACATCTCTGCATTAGGATCAGTGGATGTCCATGGGTAGCCATAGTAACGCTCGACTGGACAGATGGATTTACTCACGTGATGATTACTTAAGTAGTTACTTCTCCTTTTCTCCCGCACTGGAGGGGAAAGAAGTCAGACAAATCTTAGGTCAGGTAGTTCCCTGAACGTGTTGAATAACTATCTGACTGTGACCATTAGACTCTCCTGTTGTCCAGACCAGATCTGGGACGTGATCTGCATGGCACAACGTTGTGGGACGTTCAGATAAAGAAATATATTACGTAGAACAAGCGTGCCCCTCTGACATGTAGAATAAGAAATCATGTCAACTCTATTCATGACATTTCTATCTGCGCCGTTCCATGATAACCAGAGGATACAGCCATGAGAAGTAGAAGATCCCCATGCCACTTGTGGCGACATGCTGCACGGAGCCTTCACTGTGCACTGCCACTTTAAGAGCGCATCAGCAGTCAGGAAGGGGGAGATAAAGATAGCTCTTCCGGCGCTCTGTGGAGAGCTCTCGGTTGGCGCGGCAGTTTGACACTGTGTGCAACTCTGTAGAACTATTTTTCAGCGTACTTTGTAAAGTGTTGAAGTGGAACGCCGGTGTGAGCTCTCTAGGTAGGGGGTGGAACGCCGGTGTGAGCTCTCTAGGTAGGGGGTGGAACGCCGGTGTGAGCTCTCTAGGTAGGGGGTGGAACGCCGGTGTGAGCTCTCTAGGTAGGGGGTGGAACGCCGGTGTGAGCTCTCTAGGTAGGGGGTGGAACGCCGGTGTGAGCTCTCTAGGTAGGGGGTGGAACGCCGGTGTGAGCTCTCTAGGTGGGGGTGGAACGCCGGTGTGAGCTCTCTAGGTAGGGGGTGGAACGCCGGTGTGAGCTCTCTAGGTGGGGGTGGAACGCCGGTGTGAGCTCTCTAGGTGGGGGGTGGAACGCCGGTGTGAGCTCTCTAGGTAGGGGGTGGAACGCCGGTGTGAGCTCTCTAGGTGGGGGTGGAACGCCGGTGTGAGCTCTCTAGGTAGGGGGTGGAACGCCGGTGTGAGCTCTCTAGGTGGGGGTGGAACGCCGGTGTGAGCTCTCTAGGTGGGGGTGGGAACGCGCCGGTGTGAGCTCTCTAGGTAGGGGTGGAACGCCGGTGTGAGCTCTCTAGGTGGGGGTGGAACGCCGGTGTGAGCTCTCTAGGTAGGGGTGGAACGCCGGTGTGAGCTCTCTAGGTAGGGGGTGGAACGCCGGTGTGAGCTCTCTAGGTGGGGGGTGGAACGCCGGTGTGAGCTCTCTAGGTAGGGGGTGGAACGCCGGTGTGAGCTCTCTAGGTAGGGGTGGAACGCCGGTGTGAGCTCTCTAGGTGGGGGTGGAACGCCGGTGTGAGCTCTCTAGGTAGGGGGTGGAACGCTCGGTGTGAGCTCTCTAGGTGGGGGTGGAACGCCGGTGTGAGCTCTCTAGGTAGGGGGTGGAACGCCGGTGTGAGCTCTCTAGGTAGGGGGTGGAACGCCGGTGTGAGCTCTCTAGGTAGGGGGGTGGAACGCCGGTGTGAGCTCTCTAGGTGGGGGTGGAACGCCGGTGTGAGCTCTCTAGGTGGGGGTGGAACGCCGGTGTGAGCTCTCTAGGTGGGGGTGGAACGCGGTGGAGCTCTCTAGGTGGGGGTGGAACGCCGGTGTGAGCTCTCTAGGTGGGGGGTGGAACGCCGGTGTGAGCTCTCTAGGTGGGGGGTGGAACGCCGGTGTGAGCTCTCTAGGTGGGGGTGGAACGCCGGTGTGAGCTCTCTAGGTGGGGGTGGAACGCCGGTGTGAGCTCTCTAGGTGGGGGGTGGAACGCCGGTGTGAGCTCTCTAGGTAGGGGGTGGAACGCCGGTGTGAGCTCTCTAGGTAGGGGGTGGAACGCCGGTGGGTGTGAGCTCTCTAGGTGGGGGGTGGAACGCCGGTGTGAGCTCTCTAGGTGGGGGTGGAACGCCGGTGTGAGCTCTCTAGGTGGGGGTGGAACGCCGGTGTGAGCTCTCTAGGTAGGGGTGGAACGCCGGTGTGAGCTCTCTAGGTAGGGGTGGAACGCCGGTGTGAGCTCTCTAGGTAGGGGGTGGAACGCCGGTGTGAGCTCTCTAGGTGGAACGCCGGTGTGAGGGGGGTGGAACGCCGGTGTGAGCTCTCTAGGTGGGGGTGGAACGCCGGTGTGAGCTCTCTAGGTGGGGGGTGGAACGCCGGTGTGAGCTCTCTAGGTGGGGGGTGGAACGCCGGTGTGAGCTCTCTAGGTAGGGGGTGGAACGCCGGTGTGAGCTCTCTAGGTGGGGGGTGGAACGCCGGTGTGAGCTCTCTAGGTGGGGGTGGAACGCCGGTGTGAGCTCTCTAGGTGGGGGTGGAACGCCGGTGTGAGCTCTCTAGGTGGGGGGGGGTGGAACGCGCGGTGTGAGCTCTCTAGGTAGGGGGTGGAACGCCGGTGTGAGCTCTCTAGGTGGGGGGTGGAACGCCGGTGTGAGCTCTCTAGGTGGGGGGTGTATCTTTTGGGAGCGCTTCTGTCATTGATCACATGGAGTGGTAGGAACATTGTTGCGAAGCTTTGACTAACAAACCAACCATCAGGTGTATCTGACGGACAATCCGTGCAACAGCTAAGACCCCCTCCTCTCTGTGCTCTACACTGCAGCACTCCTCTTCTCCCCAATGCAGTCCCTTTGATGTTCAGTGGCACTGGACTACTACTGACCTGCCAGACATCTTTGGGTTGACATTGTAGTTAAAGGGAGGTTGTTGTTTGAACTGTATTGATTTGGTGTGGAACTATTGACATTTGGCCCGAGAAGAGTAGAACAACCCCCCCCCTCACTGGGAGGTAATACTGAATATTGCAAATTCTCTAAGGGTTATGAGTGGGTTCTTTCTGTGTCAATTGTTTCTATGAAGTTGCCTTTTAAATTGCTCTGCCATTATTATTGTAGGTGGTATTATTGGTTGGGTCACCGCTGTGCTGTGACATGTGTTTTATATGGTGTCTGATCCTTTCTACTTGCCATCTGACCAACAGTCTTCAGTCTAGACAGTCTCTTCTGCTGATGTGCGTTTCTGGTAGCAGAACCATCTATCCTATTATTTGCCTTTCAGCAGGGTTGATACCTGCCTGCCTGGCGCCAGAACAAAAATGATTTTATTTACCCATCTAACAATACTGCTACACACTTACCATCAGTCTGAGACTTGTTGAGGAAGATTGTGCTGGCTCTGGCATTATCAGATGGGTTGGACTCCTGCGCCAATTCTGAAAGAAACAAGAAATACACACCTATTTTATCACCAACACCACAAGAAATGCACACGTATCCCAACTATATGCACCATGTGTATCTGAAACCAGACTGAGATACAGTATACTACTGACTGATTACAGATCATTACCTCTGGGGGTGCACCTTGTGACTTGACATGACACTCACTATACTCTGGGAAAGGGGGATACCTAGTCAGTTGTCCAACTGTATGTATTCAACTGAAATATTTCTTCCGCATTTCACTCAGCCCCTCTGAGTGAAATGGGGGCTGCCATATGACAGATTTTTACCTTGTCAGCTCGGGGATTCGATCCAGCAACCATTTGGTTACTGGCCCAACGCTCTAACCACTAAACTACCTGGCTATAGCTGAAGCAAAAACTACGCTAGATACTCTGCAGGCTATAGCTGAAGCAAAAACAACGCTAGATACTCTGCAGGCTATAGCTGAAGCAAAAACCATGCTGGATACTCTGCAGGCTATAGCTGAAGCAAAAACAACGCTAGATACTCTGCAGGCTATAGCTGAAGCAAAAACAACGCTAGATACTCTGCAGGCTATAGCTGAAGCAAAAACAACGCTAGATACTCTGCAGGCTATAGCTGAAGCAAAAACAATGCTAGATACTCTGCAGGCCATAGCTGAAGCAAAAACAACGCTAGATACTCTGCAGGCTATAGCTGAAGCAAAAACAATGCTAGATACTCTGCAGGCTATAGCTGAAGCAAAAACAACGCTAGATACTCTGCAGGCTATAGCTGAAGCAAAAAACATGCTGGATACTCTGCAGGCTATAGCTGAAGCAAAAACAATGCTAGATACTCTGCAGGCTATAGCTGAAGCAAAAACAACGCTAGATACTCTGCAGGCTATAGCTGAAGCAAAAACAATGCTGGATACTCTGCAGGACATCTTGGAATAGCTGAACCAATATGACTGAACAATCAATAGTGCAACAGGTCATAAGCTGATGTATGCATTGTGGGTTAACAGCAAGCAATATCTTCATTTCCCCTTTCATGCATGTCTTGGCTGTTCAGAGGCGTGACCATGACGTATACCCCTCCACTCCAGTTTATCCGAAAAGTACACCTACCATCCGGGACCTCTCTATCGCTGATGTGCTGCAGATAGGTGCCCGTGTCCTCGCTTACGTCGTCGCCAGTGGTGGTTATTGGGTAGTCGTCGAGCTCGACTGCTCTCCTTGCAAGCTTTGGACTCCCGCCGGGGGACATGCAGCATGACACTGTAGCCCCCATGATTGAACAATTTACTAAAGTCCTACTACTGACTACACCCCAGATATCTGAAAGAACCGTCCACTCGTCTATAACATCAGACAGAACCACTGTCAGTGATGCCTGGTCTCAAAATGACACATTCAATTTTAAATACATGAGTAGCAGCCACATATCGGGGTTCATATCTACAACACACAATTCAAACTGAACAGTTGAATCCCTATCTTTTTCAGGGCGTGTGCGCAAAGGCATGGCGAGTAGCGCATTGATACGTCGGCCAGATACAGGCTTGACCACTAAACTAATCCAAAGGCTGGCAACGCTAGGACACCGGTTTAACCGTTAATGGCAACACGTTATACTCGGTTTTAAAAAGCCTAGCTTAAGCTGCTAGACAGCTGATACGTTAAAAAACATGAATCTGGTCTTCATAAACCAGACGTAGTTTGCTAGCTAGCCCTACACCCGGCTAACGCTAATCCAGGCGTCAGCTAACTGGCTATTTATGCCGGTCCACTTGATCTAGCTGTTCTTGCGATGCATTGTAGTCAGAGAATATGCCGAATTCCTTCGTCTCAGCAAATGTTCTAGGTATGGTCGTTCACCGTACACAGAAATGTATAATGCTCAGATTTGAGACGACTAGCTAGCCTGCTAACAGCTGATTCCCACTCCAGCCAAAGCCAACTAGGAAGGAACGCCCTCAAGAACGGCCCATTTTGACGCACGTCAATTACCATTGGCTGTTTACCAAGATTAATAATTGTTATTTGACAGAGATTGGTGAACATTGTCATTTGACAAGTGTCAGCTCTACGATTTTATTATCGCGAGAATATAGATTTTTCCACTTCCTCATAAGAAATCGTTCAGCGAGGTATGAATTTCAAGCTTACTAGAAGTTACATATTGTATTACTTTTCCATGGTCTTCTTTTGACTATGGCGCTTGTACCATATGATGGGAATTATTTGCCCGTGCTCTCAAAACTACATAATTCGTCTGCCGAGTTCCATTTTGCTGACCACAATGTCAGACTAACCCAGGACTGGAATAAACTCGGAGTAGCTGCTGTCGTCTGGGATGCAGTGAGTGACCATCGTTGGTGTACGACTGTACATTTGCAGCATTTTTTAAATATATTTTTTATTCCAATATGAACTATTCAATCATCTGTTGAATTACGGTCGTCTTCTTGAGTGTGACAAAGATGTAGCCAACTATGGTACGATTGATTCTGCCACAATTTACCGATACTGTTCTCTCCTTACATCTGTTTTCCTTTCTCTGTCAGGCGGTAGTGATGTGTATGTACCTGGAGCTGGGGCAGGTCGAGCTGACAGGGAAGGTTGCCATCGAGCTGGGGGCAGGCACTGGACTGGTGGGCATCGTGGCAGCTCTTCTAGGTAAGAACTCACAGGGGAAACTGGTAGGAGACTTGCACTACAGGGCCAAACCAAGCTGAAGTGGGTTGGCCTGATTATATAGTTGCGCTGATGTGGGTTAGTCTGACTACTATATAGTTGAGCTGATGTGGGCTGGCCTGACTACTATATAGTTGAGCTGATGTGGGCTGGCCTGACTACTATATAGTTGAGCTGATGTGGGCTGGCCTGACTACTATATAGTTGAGCTGATGTGGGCTGGCCTGACTACTATAGAGTTGAGCTGATGTGGGCTGGCCTGACTACTATATAGTTGAGCTGATGTGGGCTGGCCTGACTACAATACAGTTGAGCTGATGTGGGTTAGTCTGACTACTATATAGTTGAGCTGATGTGGGCTGGCCTGACTACTATATAGTTGAGCTGATGTGGGCTGGCCTGACTACTATATAGTTGAGCTGATGTGGGCTGGCCTGACTACTATATAGTTGAGCTGATGTGGGCTGGCCTGACTACAATACAGTTGAGCTGAAACCATTATGGAAAGGACAATGTGAAAATAAACCATCAGAGCCAGAACTGTTTGGGTTGGCCCTATAGTGTGGATCAGGCTCAACTGTTAGAACTACTAATTGTTAGTCACATTTTTACATGTGCTAACCGTGCAAGCCTTCTGTCCAAAGGTGCCAAAAAAGTGACCATCACAGACCGTGAGCCTGCCTTGGGCTTCCTTGCAGCCAATGTGAAAGAGAACATTCCCCCGGATCAGCTAGGAGCAGTGGAGGTCTCAGAACTGACCTGGGGCCAGGGATTGGAGCGCTATCCCAAAGGAGGCTTTGACATAGTGCTGGGAGCAGACATTGTTTACCTGGAAGACACATTTCCATCATTACTGCAAACGATGGAGCACCTCAGCTCAGAGATTAGTGTAGTGCTACTGGCCTGCAAGATCCGCTACGAGCGAGACGCTAACTTCCTGAGCATGCTGAAGCAGCGCTTCACAGTACACGAGGTGCACTATGACAAGGAAAGAGACATTCACATCTACAAGGCTGTGAAGCTTCCAGCAAGGAGAGATCTGTAGGAACCAGTGACTGATGGGGGGATGTGCATCACAGTGGATGGATCAATGTGCTGTCAATCATTGATGGTTCAGGGAGCTAATACCCATGAATGGGCAGTCAGTGAGATGGTTCATGGAGGATGGTTTTGTTTCATGCAGGGTTGTGTCCAGTAGGGAGAAAATATGGAGCTACAACCCAGCTACTGTGGGTGATTGTAATCGTCTTAATTTCATTCATCCCTTTTTGATAAAAATGGATTTGAAAACAAATTAAGACATCTGAAAAATAATACCAGAAACACATTTATTAACAGCTGCCAAAAACAAATAGTAGAATCTGTAATATAATTGTTTTGCTTTTTTCATACAAGTGAATGCTGACATTAAGAAATACAACGTTTACAAAATATGAACAGAAATGGCAAGTGTTTTAAAAGTAAGATGCATATGTTATTTATGACAGATGGCTACATAAAAACAAAATAATACAATATGGCATTCCGTTATCCAATCAAACAGAAGACCGGGTTCAGTAAGCAAACGTTATGGAACATTGCCGATAGAAATATAGTTGACACGAATCCTTATTTTACATGTCAGAAAGGCATGTCTGTTCTACAAAACAGTTCTAGCTGAACATTTTTATCTGTTCCACATCGTTGTGAGCTGCTGAACGCGCCCCTGGTGTAATCCCACGTTTGTTGATGAGTTGTCAGTCTAAATGTCAGCGATGGATCCCAACATCGAGGTCTACGTCATCACTGCAGATCCAAGCAAACTATCCCTTTTAACTAACTACATGATAGAAAATGCTTCTTCCCTTGTTCTATCAGAAGTGTTTGAGGCACAACAGATGAAAACGTGAGATTGTGGGGCTAATCCTAACTTTCACTCTACAATCCCATTGATGTCAATGCATGATTAAGTTAAGTGGAAGTTAGGATATCCTCCAATATGATTATGCCTTATGCCTGTTCAGGCCATGGAGAAACAAACACACACTGCCTCAGACATCGTATACATTACATGAATGCCTAAAAGCACACTATACAACACCCATAGTCTACCCTTCAGTCATATTTCACAACTCCTCCTGTCAGCTGTGTGGTAGCTCAGTTTACATTAGCACAACTCTTTAAAAAGGTACTCTGCGAAATGACTTTCCCCCGAGCAGCACCGGAGATATTGAGATGCAACACTTTGCCATCACACAGTATCGCTTAACGTTGTAGTGGTAGCCACGGCACCAAAACAGCGGAGAAGTTGAGCCTCTCGCTTCAACACTCTTAGTTGTGGTAACTGACCCACTATGCTGTTTACATTCTGCATCTACGTCATATCGCTGAGGTTACCTTTTAATGCCTGTTAGTTGTTGCAGACAATCCACCCACAATCCATCTCCTACCCCAAAACACCCGACTTAGCAATGCTGAATAACAAAAGTTGGCAAGCAGAAAAATTCAATACATGATAACCCAACTCAAGCTCAAAGATAATACATTTCATCTGACAGTGGTTGGGATCTACAGTCCACATAAAGTGTTAGTAAGTAACAGAAGAGTTAAAGCAATCATCAGCCTAAATACTGAATAGTGTAGCACTCAAAAAGATGACCATTTTTCCAAAATCATTTTCAACGTGTGTTGCCAGGTGACGGTCCAAACTCAATAGTTGTATAGGGTAGTTCATGGTGGGCAGAGGGGTCCTAGTCCTCCACGGCTGCTGTTTTCCTGGTATCTGACATCTTTTTCAACGTGTGTTGCCAGGTGACGGTCCAAACTCAATAGTTGTATAGGGTAGTTCATGGTGGGCAGAGGTTTCCTAGTCCTCCACGGCTGCTGTTTTCCTGGTATCTGACATCTTCAGACTGGAGACTACTGGTTAGTTAGCAGCAGTAGTGTCGTGGACAGACCCAATACCTACCACTGTAAGATTCCACTAGGGGCTCCATTCTATTGGTGGAGAAACCGTGTGCTCCACCTCATCCTTTTAGGGGTACAGGGGTACTCATGATGGAAAGTACTCATCATCCTTTTAAGGGGTACCTATGAGGCCATCCTTTTTAGGGGTACTCATGTCATCCTTTTAAAGGGATACTTGTGAAAAAGTGGAGAAATTGTGTTCTTTTTCCTCTTTCTGTAGGTCTTATAGACTGGTAGAGCTTTTTAAAAAGAAAAGGATAAATGGGGGAGGGTGGTGCCAGATGCATGGCTCTGTGGTGAGTCTCTGTACATGGGGGAGGGGGGACACTACTCTGATTTGTGGCAGTACAAGTCTTTAAGTGACTTCAGTTCCTCAATGAGGGTTTTGTTTTGGTTCTCCAGAACGGCCACACGGTTCTCCAGACACTTGACGTACTCCTTCTTCTTCCGGCGACACTCCCGGGCCGCCTCCCTGTCACACACACACACGGACAGTCAGTACAGTATGTCCGCCTCAGCAAATCTTAACACGATCATCATGTTTTCACTTAACATTACCTCAGCTTTCTTTATTGTGTAGGTATAGAAATAGGAGTTCCATATCAACAACATGCTAAATGTACACCTACATTATAGGATGTAGTCTACCATTTCACCCAACAGCCTTCATTAAAGTGATCAACACAACCCTAGTTAACAGTATCCATACCCTCTACTCCACCTACCTGTTCTTCATCAGTCTGACCTCCCTCTTACGGGTGACGACAACCTCTGGGCCTTCCTGGCCAGACAAGGCGGGAGATGAGGCCATCACCATCCCAGGAGTCATGCTGCTGGTGTTGGCCGTACGGATCTGGTAGGTCTGCACTTCTCCAGAGGCAGCTGGGAAACAGAAGGGATCGTAGCATTACGTGTTGGTGTTTACGTCAAGAAATTGTGGGCATACAGGAGTTGTTTGTGTTGTTGTGTGACTGCATAGGCAGGAAAACGGTTCTGTTTGGAATGTACGAGCAGAACAACTGACGGGCACCCAGTAAGAACTAAAACTTGATTGAGGCTGGGGCCTCCCATGGTCCAAGAGGTTCTCACCTTGCATTACCACCTGGTTGCTGGGCACCAGGATTTGCTGTCCATCGGAGGTCTGGGCATACTGCAGGATGGTGGTGCCCTGCTGGGCGCCTGCCGCGTTGGTCATGGTCAGGGTCTGCATCCCCTGCATGCCATCTGTACCGTTATTGGCCAGTTGGATCGCGCCGCCCTGGGTGATGGCAACTGAAGAGGGGTTAATGGATGATCGTCAGGTTAGGAACATTACTACGGTCTGCTCGGTCATGTTCAGCAAGGCAAACCATAGCGAAACGGAAAATTAACATGGTCATTATTGGACATGTTCAGGTAGAACCTTCCCGTTTCATTCAAACATTTCTCCCTACTGAACATGACCCTATTTCCACTATAGTCATTGACCATACACTACTCATCAAATATAAAGTAAGAAAGCCAACTAAGCTTGTCCAAACCAGAACAAGCAGGCACTCTTCACATATGGCCATGATGAAACTGGAGTACGGGTGAAGTTGTCTCTAGATGCTGATCTTGGGCCAGTTAAGCATTTTCCCATGTAGAGGGGATTGGTGGAGGGAAAGCTGATCCTAGATCTGTACCTACAGGACCCCCCCGGGGCGATAAAACTGAGGGTTGAATAGGTAGGGGTTACGTACTGTACTGGCCGCTGGCCGTCTGATAGATGGGGCATGACGTGGGCATGGCAACGGTGGTGATGGAGGGGGTCGAGTCGTCCTCCGATTTCTCCTCCTCGATCGGCGGGACCGCAGACACGTCAGACGACAGGTCGTTCAGGATCTTCCTGCAAGGGATAACAATCCCAATCAATGTCTCGGACTCTCAGTCAACAATGTGCCATCAGATTTCATTCACAGCCCAATCAGATCCAAAATGGCACCCAATCTGCACTTTTTTTTTTTAAGAATCCCAATTTCGCAACACTGAGTCAACATGATAGTCATGTTGCCAGATTGGGATTTTTTCCCCGCCACCCTGAGGCTGAGACAGTGGCCCTGTGGAGGAGCGGTACCTGTAGGAAGGACGTCTGGACAGAATCTCCCTCCTCTTCTGAGAGTCTGTCACACTGTCCACCGACTCCTGGGAGTCCTGGGAATCCTCTGCAACTGTTGAAATCTGACAGCATCAAACACAAGAGGTGCAGTTTATAGGGTGTCCAATCAAAAACACTTTTTTTTGACCAATGGGTAAAATAATATAATCCATTGGAAAGATTTGACCCTTGTAGGATGGTCAGAATTAGGGTGATTAAATCAATCGAGGCCAGAGAGAAAAAAAGTGGCAAAAAATCTGGAAAATCACTTTCCTGTTGAACTGATCTTTCTTCTAGAATCCAAAGGACATGAAACAGAGGTAAGATGGATATCCACTTTTCATATTCATTCAAAATTCCTGTCATTTCCCCAAGATACCGCACAAAAACAAGCGTAGCTCTGAAATGTCAGAGCAATAAGCATATACCCCAATTTGTTGTTTTTACCAAAGCCTTTTACATTTATTTCAGCTTGTCTCATGCTAATTGAGTTTTTTGCGACCCACGGAAACAACTTTGACCACAAAACGTAAAATTCTCAAAAGTCATTACAGGACACTTGCACTGCTGCTTATTATCAGATGTATTAGGTTATGAAATCCAACCTTTTAGATATGTTAATGATATGTTAGAGAAAGACCCAACTGAACCATTCAGAACATGAAGAATCATACTTGTCTTGGTAAAATGGGTTTTATAACACAAGTCTAATAAAAAGCATAGCTGGCACACACCCAGAGAAAATGATTTTGTGTGGAGTTGCTGACTAACGGCAAATAAGCTATGAAAATAGAGAGTCAGGCACTAATATATATATATAAAACTCCCAGTAATTCATTTTACAGGGATATAACATCAAGTGAAATTTCATCACCAAAGTACATTGACACCCTGCAGTTTATTGGAAATGCAGTAATACCTATACAACATCCAATAATGTTCCATTGATCTGTTATATTACTGTATGTGACCCATACCAACCCTCAAATAGCTGCTATCTGAGAGATTCTCTGCTATAGATTAGATCAGTTCATTAGTCACATGCACAGGGGCACACATGTAATTTAAGGGTACAGTGAAATTCTTAAAGCTCTAACAGTACAGGTCAAATATAGACCTGTTGCTGCCTACTACCAAGGCCTATTGCATGTAACTTACTATGTATATCACAATAGACTACTGTAATGGAGGGAGTGGGGCTCACCTGAACAGTCTGTACTTGAGGCGACTGGATGACCGAGGGCTGGGCGGCCTGGATGACCCCGTGGACCTGAACCGTCTGACCGTTGGGTAGCTGCACCAGGGTGACTGTGGAGCCGCTGGAGGAGACCTGTCCTGCTGCCATAGACACCTGCAGCAGAGACGCAGATTTAGAAACGGCTTATGAGTGTGGGCTATACATGCTCGTTCCAGGGCCCGGTTTCCCAAAAGCATCTTAAGGCCAAGTCCATTTTAGCACAACAGGATCCTATGGCTCTAACAATGGACTTAGCCTTAAGATGCTTTTGGGAAACTGGTCCATTATTTGAACCTTTATTTAACTAGGCAAGTCATTAAGAACAAATTCTTATTTACAATGACGGCCTACCCCAGCCAAACCCTAACCCGGACGGCGCTGGGCCAATTGTGCGCCGCCCTATGGTACTCCCAATCATGTCCGGTTGTGATACAGCCTGGAATCGAATCTGGGTCTGTAGCGACGCCTCTAGCACTGAGATGCAATGCCTTAGACCGCTGCGCCACTCGGGAGCCCAAAATCCACATAATGGTTACAATCAAAGACCATGAATAGAAGTGATTGATTGTTCTTCATGTCAGTGAACAGTTCTGCTCTTCTACACAACACATTTATTTATGAACATTCTACAATGTTGTGCCCTGCTGAATGCAGCCCACATATGGAAGCTCCCTACACGCATAGGCTGCATTTACACAGGCAGCCCAACTCTGAGCTTTCTTTTGACCAATCATATCAGCTCTAAAAAGATATGACGTGATTGGTCAAGACAAATTGGTGGGGAAAACATCAGAATTGGGCTGCCAGTGTAAACACAACCATACAGACTCATACATGTACACCAAAAGTAGGGCCTCGTAAAGAATTTCCACCAGAGGATCAATAAAGTTTAATTTGATTCAAGTGTCTGGCAATGTTGATGAGGGTACTGTACCTGGGCCAGTGTGATTTGCTGGGCCTCAGACTCAGAAACAGCTGTGTCACCACCCTGCTGTGTATCGGCTCCCGCTTCCATGGTCATTTAGTTGGCTGGAATGGCGGGTGGAGAACTCTGGAGAGCCTGTGAATGTACGTTTTTACACAAAATGTAAAATATTGGTATGGGGGTGGATTTAATTCAGGGCTCTCCAACCCTGTTTCTGGAGATATAAAGTTGTGTAGGTTCACGCCAATCCTGTTCCTGGAGAACTACCATCCTGTAGGGTTTCGCTCCAACCCCAGTTGTAACTAACCTGATTCAGCTTATCAACCAGCTAACTATTAGAATCAGGTGCATTGGATTACAGTTGGAGCTAAAAACCATGGTAGCCAGTTGTGAAACCCTAACCTCCCAGGAAGAAGGTTCCCTACAGGATGGTAGCTCCCAGGAAGAAGGTTGGTGTGAAACCCTACAGGATGGTAGCTAGGAAGAAGGTTGGTGTGAAACCCTATGGTAGAGGAAGAAGGTTGGTGTGAAACCCTACAGGATGGTAGCTCTCCAGGAAGAAGGTTGGTGTGAAACCCTACAGGATGGTAGCTCCCAGGAAGAAGGTTGGTGTGAAACCCTACAGGATGGTAGCTCTCCAGGAAGAAGGTTGGTGTGAAACCCTACAGGATGGTAGCTCTCCAGGAAGAAGGTTGGTGTGAAACCCTACAGGATGGTAGCTCCCCAGGAAGAAGGTTGGTGAAACCCTACAGGATGGTAGCTCCCCCTACAGGATGGTAGCTCTCCAGGAAGGTTGGTGTGAAACCCTACAGGATGGTAGCTCCCCAGGAAGAAGGTTGGTGTGAAACCCTACAGGATGGTAGCTCTCCAGGAAGAAGGTTGGTGTGAAACCCTACAGGATGGTAGCTCTCCAGGAACAGGGTTGGAGAAACCCTACTGATTAGGAAGAAGGTTGGTGTGAAACCCTACAGGATGAAGAAGGTTGGTGTGAAACCCTACAGTTATGCACTGACTGTGATGTTTCAGGAAGAAGGTTGGTGAAACCTTACAGGATGGTCGTGGCTTTTGTGCCTCTATTCATACCAGACCAGGTTTGTTGAAGTGATTGTAGGCTACACCAGACATGCAGTATTACGTGTGACTATCTGAAAGTATGGGAGATACTATTCCAAACCATAAGTAACGTTCCTAAGGTAAAAATGTGTTGCTCAATGTTTATCTAATAAGTTCCAACATTGCATGAACGTAATGATTTTGACAACACTAGTTTTAAGTGTATTTTCAATTCACAGTATAATATGCAGTACATAATTTCCTAACACGATACCCTGTTATTGCCGCCCTTTTCCAAGTAGTTAGCTAGCCAAGTATATAGCATTGTTAGCTACAAAGAAAACAGTAGCTAGCTGACACTTGCCTAGTTATACTAATATACAAGAAAAAACACATTTTCAACCAAATGGTACGAAATGTATCCATGTTCATATTGTTGCTCGTTATATTAAATATTTGTGTTAGCTAGCTAATATCGACAACCTGGCTAACTAGCTATAGCTGCTAGCTAGCTAACGTAAATATACAAATGTGTCCCATGCGGTAAAAATCAAAAGTTTTAGCTTAATCAATTCATTTGCATATGGTTCATTCAACGTTGGCTAGCTATGACACTTTAATTGACGTCTTTATCTAAGTTTGCTAATGTAGTGTGCTTATCCAAGACAACCACGCTGTGTTTGCAGACGGACTATCTTGCAAGCTAACGTTAGCTAGTTCTTTGGGAGGGAAATGTCTGTAGCTAAGCCAAATATTATTGGGCTGGGCTATCATTCTATACCGCTAGTTAGCTTAGCAAGTTAGGCATTCGAACCTACATGTTTTTTTTGTGATTGCCAGCTGGCTATGTAGCTAGATGGCCAAACTAGGTATGTTAGCCAACATGCTGATGCTATTAATTACTGTGGTTGCAATCTTTACTCGAGGACTCAAGCCTCACTCCCATTTTTCCAGTACCATTCTCACACAGCTGGCTGGCTAGCTTTGTAGACTGACTCAACATCGTGTGGCTCTGCAACACCGCCGCCATGATCTCTTTGTTAGATTTGGAGCGATTTCTCCAACACACCAGGGCTTTCTTCTATCCCCCTCTCCGCATCGGATGCTTACCCGACACAGACTCGCTTCGTCACTCCCGGGTCCTCCGAGCTCCACTTTTATTCAGACCGACACGTAAGAGACCGCGTCAGGCTACACCTCTGTCGCGTCACCGAGATGAACAACAACACGGAGAACGAGGGAGACGACGAAAATCAGTTCTATCGACAGGGCTCGAATTCGAACGGAAAATGACGAAATCCACACGAAGAATACCGACAATGACGAACATTGGCGGAAGTGTACGAAATGTAGGCCTAAATAAAAGTGCGCATGTCAAACATGTGTCAGTTGAGAACATGAACAGCTGTCAATCAAAGACGTCTTATAAAACAGAAACTAGAACATCTTTGTTATATATTAGGAAGCATGAGCAGTATGCTAAAAACAGTATTGTATTGCCAGTAGAACTGATTCTAGAATCTTAAATAGACTATTTTGTACATAATTGTCACAAGTGATAAATCAAGAGGTATATTCCAAATGTTCCCTAACCAATTTTCTCATGGGCTAGATATATTTTAGCATCATTGTGAGGGATATATTTTTGTGAGGGTGTTGGAAATTATTAAATGAAACCAAAGACTGTGCTTTGCCATATGATTCCAAAGAAAGGGGAACCAGCTTCTTAGCCCAGATGGGTGCGAGATTTCCCTAAAAACTTACCACTTTTTTATTTCTTTATATTTTTGTATTTCACCTTTGTTTAACCAGGTAGGCCAGTTGAGAACAAGTTCTCATTTACAACTGCGACTTGGCCAAGATAAAGCAAAGCAGTACGACACAAACAACAACCAAGTTACACATGGAGTAAACAAACATACAGTCAATAATACAATAGAAAAAGTCTATATGCAGTGAGTGCAAATGAGGTAGGATAATGGAGGTAAGGCAATAAATAGGCCATAGTGGCGAAATAATTACAATATAGCAATTAAAAGCTGAAATACTGCGGTGCAAAGGAGCAAAATAAATAACAGTATGGGGATGAGGTAGTTGGATGGGCTATTTACAGATGGGCTATGTACAGGTGCAGTGATCTGTGAGCTGCTCTGACAGCTGGTGCTTAAAGATAGTGAGGGAAATATGAGTCTCCAGCTTCAGTGATTTTTGCAGTTCATTCCAGTCAGTGGCAGCAGAGAACTGGAAGGAAAGGCAACCAAACGAGGAATTGGCTTTGGAGGTGACCAGTGAAATATACCTGCTGGAGCGCGTGCTGCAGTTGGGTGCGGCTATGGTGACCAGTGAGCTGAGATAAGGTGGGGCTTTACCTATCAAAGACTTATAGATGACCTGGAGCCAGTGGGTTTGGCGACGGATATGAAGTGAGGGCCAGCCAACGAGAGCATACAGGTTGCAGTGGTGAGTAGTATGTTGGGCTTTGGTGACAAAACGGATGGCACTGTGATAGACTGCATCCAATTTGCTGAGTAGTGTTGGAGGCTATTTTGTAAATGACTTCGCTGAAGTCAAGGATCGGTGGGATAGTCAGTTTTACGAGGGTATGTTTGGCAGCATGAGTGAAGGAGGCTTTGTTGCAAAATAGGAAGCCGATTCTAGATTCAATTTTGGATTGGAGATGTTTAATGTTAGTCTGGAAGGAGAGTTTACAGTCTAATTAGACAGCTAGGTATTTGTAGTTGTCCAAATATTCTAAGTCAGAACCATCCAGAGTATTGATGCTGGACGGGCGGGCAGGTGTAGGCAGCGATCGGTTGAAGAGCATGCATTTAGTTTTCTAGCATTTAAGAGCAGTTGGAGGCCACAGAAGGAGAGTTGTATGGCATTGAAGCTCGTGTGGAGGTTAGTTAACAGTGTCCAAAGAAGGGCCAGAGGTATACAGAATGGTGTCATCTGCGTATAGGTGGATCAGAGAATCACCAGCGCCTCTTATCGATGGCGGTTCTGATATCGTTTAGGACCTTGAGCGTGGCTGAGGTGCACCCATGACCAGCTCGGAAACCAGATTGCATAGTGTAGAAGGTACGGTGGGATTCGAAATGGTCGGTGATCTGTTTGTTAACTTGGCTTTCGAAGACCTTAGAAAGGCAGGGTATGATAGATATAGGTCTGTAGCAATTTGGGTCTAGAGTGTCTCCCCCTTTTGAAGAGGGGATCTCTCTTTGGGGGTAGGGGTAGCCAGGTGGAAAGCATGGCCAGCTGTAGAAAAATTGTTGTTGAAATTCTCAATTATCGTGGATTTTTGGTGGTGACAGTGTTTCCTAGCCTCAGTGCAGTGGGCAGCTGGGAGAAGGTGCTTTTATTCTCCATGGACTTTAGTGTCCCAGAACTTTTTGGAGTTTTTGCTACAGGATGCAAATTTCTGTTTGAAAAAGCTAGCCTTTCCTAACTGCCTGTGTATATTGGTTCCTAACTTCCCTGAAAAGTTGCATATCGCGGTGGCTATTCGATGCTAATGCTGTACGCCACAGGATGTTTTTGTGCTGGTCAAGGGCAGTCTGTTCCTGGTTCTACATTTTTTGAATGGGGCATGCTCATTTAAGATGGTGAGGAAAGCACTTTTATAGAATAACCAGGCATCCTCTACCGACGGAATGAGGTCAATATCCTTCCAGGATACCCGGGCCAGGTCGATTCGAAAGGCCTGCTCGCTGAAGTGTTTTATGGAGCGTTTGACAGTGATGAGGAGTGGTCGTTTGACCGAAGACCCGTTACGGACGCAGGCAATGTGGCAATGATCGCTGAGATCCTGGTTGAAGACAGCAGAGGTGTATTTGGAGGGCAGGTTGGTTAGGATGATATCTATGAGGGTGCTATTGCAGATTAAGAGAACGTACACAGCAGGTTAGGAGAATTAGGTTAAGGTTAGGACTTTTCATCCTAACCTGCTACGAGAAGTCACTTCCGGTCGTAGCTGTATCGAAGGGGCATGTTTTTAGGGAGTCCCAGGTGGGGGCAGTAGAACACTGTCTGTGAGCATGCTGTATAGATCTGCTGCCACACTCAAGCTGCAAATCAGCAATAGGAAGCTTCTACAATCTGGGCCCTGTTGAAATACATACTTCCATCTTCCCTTTTGAAAGACAGGGATAGGTTTTGATTAAGGTCTCCACTAAAGCAATACCCAATATAGTGTTATTGTGATTATTGGCTAGGTACTTTCACTTATTTAATCTCTGATTAGTGATCACGTTGAGTGAGAAAGGAGGCATGTTTTGTTATTCCAACAGAGAAATCCCTGATCTTGTATTGTGGGAAATGCTGTGTTGGGGTTATTGAGTTTCTGTTCGTTTTATAATGCTCAAGATGCCCATTGCATTTTCTTTATCTGTCTAGTATTCTTCTCCATCTTACACAAGCCATAAAAAAACATCCCTTTATTGCAGACACAAAATTAGCTGTGTTTTAAAAGAAATTAACCCTCGGCTTTGGCAGCTGTTGCAAATCCTAAGGGAAACTTACACTTCAAACCAATTTATGACAATCATCTTTATTAGCTTTAAAAAAAATCTATATTTTTATTGATCAAACCATTTAGTCTATACACCCCCACACGCATTCAGCAAACAGTGACTGACCTTGAGCTGTCAGTGAGTGGAAGACTGGAGTGTTTCTCCGACGAGCCCCCCACTGTGCAACTCCTCCAGGAGGGCGTGTTTGTGTTCGTGTGTGAACTCCCTCTAGCCTTCACTCCAACACTCAGCAATACTGTATCCTTCAGCATGAAGCCAGTCTGCTCTTCTAATCTGTGCTGTTATAGACTTTGCCTATTGCACAAAGTCCACTCATTGTAAAAAGAGGAGCCTACAGGAAATGAAATGTTTACCTTAAAAAATAACTTAACTTCATTGTTTGGATGATGCTTGAAATCTTAAATCCATAAATTGTTGTCAAATTTTCCACATCCGCTGCATTTGGAACACACTCACACACATAAACGTGTGCTTTACCTAATAACGCTACAAGAATGCAGAGGAGAAATGACCCTAATCATCTAGCTCTTGAGGTAGGCCTAATAGCCATAGACTGCTACACCTGGGAAAGAGTCAACACAGAGGTGGTGGGAGAAAAAGACAGTCGCTGATCTATATTTACTGCAGAGAGGTGGTGAGATGGTGACAGGGTCCTACATAATGCATGAAGGCCAGGCGGCCCCTCAGTGCAGCAGCACTGCCTTGTCTTCATCCACCAACCCACCAGCTCTCCTACTGCACATCCATCTGGCTACCATCTCCTACTGCACATCCATCTGGCTACCATCTCCTACTGAACATCCATCTGGCTACCATCTCCTACTGCACATCCATCTGGCTACCATCTCCTACTGCACATTCATCTGGCTACCACCTCATACTGCACACCCATCTGGCTACCAACTACCGCACATCCATCTGGCTACCATCTCCTACTGCACACCCATCTGGCTACCACCTCCTACTGCACATCCATCTGGCTACCCTCTCCTACTGCACACCCATCTGGCTACCACCTCCTACTGCACATCCATCTGGCTACCACGTCATACTGCACACCCATCTGGCTACCACCTACTGCACATCCATCTGGCTACCATCTCCTACTGCACACCCATCTGGCTACCATCTCCTACTGCACACCCATCTGGCTACCACCTCCTACTGCACATCCATCTGGCTACCACCTCCTACTGCACATCCATCTGGCTACCCTCTCCTACTGCACATCCATCTGGCTACCCTCTCCTACTGCACATCCATCTGGCTACCACCTCATACTGCACATCCAGCTGGCTACCATCTCCTACTGCACACTCAGCTGGCTACCACCTCCTACTGCACACTCAGCTGGCTACTATCCTCTACTGCACATCCAGCTGGCTACCACCTCCTACTGCACATCCAGCTGGCTACCCTCTCCTACTGCACATCCAGCTGGCTACCACCTCCTACTGCACATCCAGCTGGCTACCACCTCCTACTGCACATCCAGCTGGCTACCATCTCCTATTGCACATCCAGCTGGCTACCATCTCCTACTGCACATCCAGCTGGCTACCACCTCCTACTGCAGAGTCAGTTGGCTACAATCTCCTACTGCACATGCAGGATACAATCTCCTACTGCACATTCATCTGGCTACCACCTCCTACTGCACATCCAGGTGGCTACCATCTTCTACTGCACATCCAGGTGGCTACCATTCCTACTGCACATCCATGTGGCTACATTCTCCTACTGCAGAGCCAGATGGCTACCATCTTCTACTGCACATCCAGGATAACATTTCCTACTGCACATCCAGGTGGCTACCATCTCCTACTGCACATCCAGGTGGCTACCATCTCCTACTGCACATCCAGGATACCATCTCCTACTGCACATCCAGGCTACGATCTCCTACTGCATATCCAGGTGGCTACCATCTCCTACTGCAGAGCCAAGTCGCTACCATCTCCTACTGCAGAGCCAGGTCGCTACCATCTCCTACTGCACATCCAGCTGGCTACCATCTCCTACTGCACATCCAGCTGGCTACCATCTTCTACTGCACATCCAGGATACCATCTCCTGCTGTACATCCAGCTGGATACCATCTCCTACTGCACATCCAGGATACCATCTCATACTGCACATCCAACTGGATACCATTTCCTACTGCACATGCAGGTGGCTACCATCTCCTACTGCACGTCCAGTGTCTCCCTAGCCCTCCTGTCTCAGCCTCCAGTATCTATGCTCCAATAGTTTGTGTCAGGGGGCTAGGGTCAGTCTGTTATATCTGGAGTATTTCTCCTGTCTTATCCGGTGTCCTGTGTGAATTTAAGTATGCTCCCTCTAATTCTCTCTCCCTTCCCTCCCCGAGGACCTGAGCCCTAGGACCATGCCTCAGGACTACCTGGCCTGATGACTCCTTGCTGTCCCCAGTCCACCTGGTTGTGCTGCTGCTCCAGTTTCAACTGTTCTGCCTGCGGCTATGGAACCCTGACCTGTTCACCGGTTGTGCTACCTGTCCCAGACCTGCTGTTTCTGACGCTCTTTCTCTACCGCACCTGCTGTCACTAAGTCTGAATGATCGGCTATGAAAAGCCAACTGACATTTATTCCTTAGGTGCTGACCTGTTGCACCCTCTACAACTACTGTGATTATTATTTGACCCTGCTCGTCATCTATGAACATTTGAACATCTTGGCCATGTACTGTTATAATCTCCACCCGGCATAGCCAGAAGAGGACTGGCTACCCTTCAGAGCCTGGTTCCTCTCTAGGTTTTTTCCTAGGTTACTGCCTTTCTAGGGAGTTTTTCCTAGGCACCGTGCTTCTACATCTGCATTGCTTGCTGTTTGGGGTTTTAGGCTGGGCTTCTGTACAGCACTTTGTGACATCGGCTGTTGTAAAAAGGGCTTTATAAATACATTTGATTGATAAACCGCTGTGAAATATCTTTTCAATAACCAACAATATTGTATTTTCAGCTGTTTAAACCTGGTGTACAAAACCAAAAGTCAAAACAAAATTTATGAAAGGGAAGCATAGAAATAGTGCAGATAGAACAGACCCATCGCTTATTAGGCACATTTCTATGTGAATTTAGTCAGATCGCCCAGAAAGTGACATATTGCAGGTTTAAAGCAGCAGAATGAGGAGGGCTGGGGAGGGGCGTCAGAGAGCCAGGTGGAGACTAATCAAACGTTGATGAGGTTCACGCTCAGAATTCACCGGGATGATTAGGCTTTAATTACAGAGGGCCACGCAGACATATTCCCAATAACTGGATATGTCTAAGAGCTCCCGTTGCCCCGAGCGGGGCACAAAATAATCCATTGGAGTCGGTGATGAAATCCAAAGCTGTGAGGTGAGGAGGATGACCGTCTCACAGACTTCCTAAGCGGGGGTCACAGACAGGCAAAATCCACCCTTCTAGCAAAGCAACCACTGAATAGACTACCGATACTCAATACAATGCGAATGCCAAGAAGTTTATTCTTGTACGTATGTTTGTTGCATGTTTTTAACGCAATACATTTATTAGACAGCTCATGCACATCATCCTTTTCAATAATGCTATCTTTATTGTTCCCTACAGGCCTAATGGTACTGTTCACCAGCGAATCATCTTGATACCAGTGTCAGAGTATAATGAACACCAGACACCAGTGTCAGGACATAATGAACACCAGACACCAGTGTCAGGACATAATGAACACCAGACACCAGTGTCAGGACATAATGAACACCAGACACCAGTGTCAGAATAATGAACACCAGACACCAGTGTCAGGACATAATGAACACCAGACACCAGTGTCAGAGCATAATGAACACCAGACACCAGTGTCAGGACATAATGAACACCAGACACCAGTGTCAGGACATAATGAACACCAGACACCAGTGTCAGATTATAATGAACACCAGACACCAGTGTCAAGACATAATGAACAGCAGACACCAGTGTCAGGACATAATGAACACCAGACACCAGTGTCAGGACATAATGAACACCAGACACCAGTGTCAGGACATAATGAACACCAGACACCAGTGTCAGGACATAATGAACACCAGTGTCAGAGCATAATGAACACCAGACACCAGTGTCAGCATAATGAACACCAGACACCAGTGTCAGGACATAATGAACATCAGACACCAGTGTCAGGACATAATGAACACCAGACACCAGTGCCAGAGCATAATGAACACCAGACACCAGTGTCAGAGCATAATGAACACCAGACACCAGTGCCAGAGCATAATGAACACCAGACACCAGTGTCAGAGCATAATGAACACCTGACACCAGTGCCAGAGCATAATGAACACCAGACACCAGTGTCAAGACATAATGAAGCTGTAACCTGGAAGGAGCTACAGGGAGGGGAAATCTCAACTCCACCTCCCACTTGGTAGGCTGATCAACACTGCCAGATGTGACAATAATGTCCCCTAAACCGCTGGCGCTGCCAACATCCTGCAGACACCTGGCACCGCTCAAGGGTTTGTATCAGGGCAGTTGTTGCTGTTTTTACCAGGGATGTCTTTGTAGATGTGTAGTGTATTATTTGACTCTTTCTGTAGCTTGTCTCTAGCACGGTCACACTACTCATTCTGATCATTCACAATTTCCCACAATGCACATTGCAGACTTCTATATATCTGCATCCCAAATGGCATCCTTTTCACCCAAAGTAGTGTACTATGTAGAGAATAGTTTCATTTGTAACGTAGATGTTTAAGCTGCCTTTTCTCAGTGGCTGAGAACTGTGATGAGGCAGCCTGTTTTGAATCGATGTCAACATTTCCAATACAGTCCTGGGGTGTTGGTGTGTTGAATAGTCTGGTCTAGACAGAGGATGAGTCACACACGAGCCAACATGCCCGCAGGTAAGGAACGACTGGGAGAGGTAAACACTAGCTAGCTAGCTTTTTTTCCCTGTCACATTTTATAGAACCTGGCAGAGAGACAAGTGAAAAGGGAGAACACACACCTGGGTCCATGTGAAAAACACTTCATCAATTAAACACTTCTTCAATCGACTCTTCACTTGGATCAAACTAGGAAATATTCATCATGTAGCCTATTGACCAATCTGAATAACGCCCCTGGTCTGGTGTTGTGGGTTAAAGGTGGGCATTACCTGATGTACAGCTCTGACATCAAACTGACTGCTCGCTTCGGACAATGTTATGCTACAGCCATCTTCTTTACAAGAACACCAAAGCATTAGGGACACAATGTAATGTAGCTACACTACTGTTCAAAAGTTTAGGGTCACTTAGAAATGTCCTTGTTTTCCATGAAAACATATATGAAATGAGTTGCAAAATGAATAGGAGATATAGTCAAGACGTTGACAATGTTATAAATAATGATTTTTATTTATTGAAATAATAATTGTGTCCTTCAAACTTGGCTTTTGTCAAAGAATCCTCCATTTGCAGCAATTACAGCTTTGCAGACCTTTGGCATTCTAGTTGTCAATTTGTTGAGGTAATCTGAAGAGATTTCACCCCATGCTTCCTGAAGCACCTCCCACAAGTTGGATTGGCTTGATGGGCACTTCTTATGTACCATACGGTCAAGCTGCTCCCACAACAGCTCAATAGGGTTGAGATCCGGTGACTGTGCTGGCCACTCCATTATAGACAGAATACCAGCTGACTGCTTCTTCCCTAAATAGTTATTGCATAGTTTGGAGTTATGCTTTGGGTCATTGTCTTGTTGTAGGAGCAAATTGGTTCCAATTAAGTGCCATCCACAGGGTATGGCATGGTATTGCAAAATGGAGTGATAGCCTTCCTTTTTCAAGATCCCTTTTACCCTGTACAAATCTCCCACTTTACCACCATCAAAGCCCCCCCCCAGACCATCCCATTACCTCCACCATGCTTGACAGATGGCGTCAAACACTCCTCCAGCATCTTTTCATTTTTTTCTGCATCTCACGAATGGTCTTCTGTGTGATCTGAACACCTCAAACTTAGATTTGTCTGTCCATAACACTTTTTTCCAATCTTTCTCTGTCCAGTGTCTGTGTTCTTTTGCCCATCTTCATTTTTTTATTTTATTGGCCAGTCTGAGATATGGCTTTTTCAATGCAACTCTGCCTAGAAGGCCAGTCACCTCTTCACTGTTGACTTTGAGACTGGTGTTTCCCGGGTACTATTTAATGAAGCTGCCAGTTGAGGACTTGTGAGGCATCTGTTTCTCAAACTAGACACTCTAATGTACTTGTCCTCTTGCTCAGTTGTGCACCGGGGCCTCCCACTCCTCTTTCTATTCTGGTTAGAGCCAATTTGCTCTGTTCTGTGAAGGGAGTAGTACACAGCGTTGTACGAGATCTTCAGTTTCTTGGCAATTTCTCGCATGGAATAGCCTTAATTTCTCAGAACAAGAATAGACTGATGAGTTTCAGAAGAAAGGTCTTTGTTTCTGGCCATTTTGAGCCTGTATTCGAAACAACAAATGCTGATGCTCCAGATACTCAACTAGTCTAAAGAAGGCCCATTTTATTGCTTCTTTAATCAGGACAACAGTTTTCAGCTGTGCTAACATAATTGCAAAAGGTTTTTTTAATGATCAATTAGCCTTTTAAAATGATAAACTTGGATTAACTAACACAACGTGCCATTGGAACACAGGAGTGATGGTTGCTGATAATGGGCCTCTATACGCCTATGTAGATATTCCATAGAAAAATCTGCCGTTTCCAGCTACAATAGTCATTTACAACATGACGTTTGAACGGTAGTGTACGTATAGATAATGCATTTCTGCCCATTAGGAATCCCCAGCTTCGAATTCAATAAGCTGAAGATGGAATCCCCCTCTGTTTCTTTCCATGCCTCGATGCATTAGCTTGTTTCTCCAAGCTGCCAGACACCATTAGAGAACTGCAGAAGGACTGCAGGGTAAACTGGGTGGTGAAAAACCCTTCTTTGGAGCTTCTGTGTTTGTTATTGAGGATCTGACTGTTCTGTGAGGCAGGGAGGGAATATGTATGTTGGTGGGAAAATGACATCGATGCATTCTCAACTGGAACAAACTGTTTTATCTCACGGGTTGTCTTGTCCAGCCTGGGGCAATGTTTGTTACGTCTTGGGATATCTCACACATCTACAGGGCCTAGTGAAAGTCTACACACCCCTTGCACCTTGTCTTCACATTTTTGCGGATTTGATATTTTTCCTACAGATCTACACAACCTACTCCAGATTTTATTTAGAAATTATTATTATTATTATTTTTTTGCCCTTTTTCTCCCCAATTTCGGGATATACAATTAGTAGTTAGTCTTGTCCCATCGCTGCAACTCCTGCACGGACTCGGGAGAGGTGAAGGTCGAAAGCCATGCGTCCTCCGAAACACGACCCAGCCGAACCGCACTGCTTCTTGACACACTGATCGCTTAACCCGGAAGCCAGCCGCACCAGTCAAAGGAAACACCGGACAGCTGGCGACTGAAGTCAGAGTGCATGTCCCCGGCCGCCATGAGGAGTCGCTAGAGCACGCTGGAACAAGGACATCCCAGCCGCACCAGTCAAAGGAAACACCGGACAGCTGGCGACTGAAGTCAGAGTGCATGTCCCCGGCCGCCATGAGGAGTCGCTAGAGCACGCTGGAACAAGGACATCCCAGCCGCACCAGTCAAAGGAAACACCGGACAGCTGGCGACTGAAGTCAGAGTGCATGTCCCCGGCCGCCATGAGGAGTCGCTAGAGCACGCTGGAACAAGGACATCCCAGCCGCACCAGTCAAAGGAAACACCGGACAGCTGGCGACCGAAGTCAGAGTGCATGTCCCCGGCCGCCATGAGGAGTCGCTAGAGCACGCTGGAACAAGGACATCCCAGCCGGACAAACCCTCCCCTAACCTGGACGCTGGGCCAATTGTGCAGTGCAGTCGGCTGCAACACAGCCCGGGATCAAACCCGGATCGGTAGTGACACCTCTACCGCTGTGTCACTCGGGAGGCCCCACTCATGATTACGTATGTCTTCACAGCCCAGAGTTACTTCTCGTTGAAAGTCTTTTAGGCAGCCGTTACAGCTGGGAAATCATTCTGAATAAGATTCTACCAAACTCTTATGGCAACATACATCCATTGTTTTTGTCAAAATTGCTCAAGCTCATTACATTTGGTTGGGGGTCATTGATGGAAGCAATATTCAAATTTTGTTTCAGATTTTCAAGCAAATTTAAGTCAGGATTGAGACTGGACCCCTCAGGAACACTCAACACCTCTTGGATACATGTGTGTTGACATACGAGTTGTACAAGGTTGGTAGAATCTTATTCAGAATGATCCACAGCTGTAATGGCTGCTAAAGGTGCTTCCACCAAGTATTACGTCTGGAGTATGAAGACATATGCAATCCGAGACCAGAGACGAATGGCGCAGCAGTCTAAGGCACTGCATCTCAGTGCTAGAGGCATCATTACAGACCCTGGTTCGATTCCAGGCTGTATTTACAAATGGCTGTGATTGGGAGTCCCAAAGGGAAGCGCACAATTGGCCCAGCGTCATTAGGGGTTGGCCGGGGTAGGCCGGGGTAGGGGAGGGTTTGGCCGGGGTAGGCCGTCATTGTAAATAACAATTTGTTATTAATAACTGACTTTCCTAGTTAAATAAATATAAATGTTATTTTAATGTGTATTAATTTAGGAACATTTTCTATAAGTTTCTTTCACATTGGAAATGTGGAGTAGGTTGTGCAGATCTGTAGGAAAAATGTACATTTGAATCCCTTTTTCAATGTAATTTTAAGGCAGTAGAATGTGAAAGGGGTGTGTAGACTTTCACCAGCGACTGTACGCATCTTTTCCCCTCTTTTTAAACATAAACACACTCATTGTCATTAACATGAACACACTCATTGTCATTAACATGAACACACTCATTGTCATTAACATGAACACACTCATTGTCATTAACATGAACACACTCATTGTCATTAACATGAACACACTCATTGTCATTCCCATTTCATCACTGGGAATCTTATGACGTGATCGGGGTTTCCCTCAATATTAAAAACTACTCATGGGATATAAGGGACGGTGGGTGAAAAATGACTCATTTCTAATTTCATAACCTGTCCGATAGATTGATCTCGTGTAGGTGCAATGGGCAGTAGGTACGAGGGGTGTGTGTGGTGATTGTCTGTAATTACACACAGAGGCACATTAAGTCTGACAGATACATGGAGGCTGCTTGATGAGGGTGCCCATTTCAATTAAGGACATTAAATGAGAAAACCTTATAGAGTAGCTCCCTGCCAGACATAAGCAGAATTAATACACTGCACAGGCTCATTAACTAGCATGTTAATTGCACCCTAATGAACCATTTAGTTATTTGAGTACCCTTTTATCATTTAGTCACAGTCAAAAGGAGAAGAAATGGCAGGTATGTCATCACCTTGGTTACTAACCGTTGTAATTCATCCATCATGGGTCTTGGGTTGAAAGTAGAACAAAATTAATTTCCATTGCCTCAACAAGACAATGGACTGCAACGTCTCCACATTGAATGTTGAAATTAAATGAACTGATGAGAGTGCCTGTAGGCCTACTCCCATATTGATGGTTGATTGGTCAAATAATGAACCTGTCACTGTAAGCAGGTGAGAGAACGTGATTAGGAAGAGGAACCAAAATGGCCGCCAAGGTGTGAGCATAGAGAGAAGATTTGTTGTATCTGTGCCATTATGACGTCTATGACAGTACATTTTCTTCTTCTCGATTGGCTGATCCCTCCTGATGTCCCGGTTAGACATGACTCCAACAGGGTGCAACCTTTCTTCTATGAAAAAAGAAATCCCCAATGTATTTACAGGGACTGTAAAGAGAGACCACTGTGTATATGTATTTACAGGGACTGTAAAGAGAGACCACTGTGTATATGTATTTACAGGGACTGTAAAGAGAGACCACTGTGTATATGTATTTACAGGGACTGTAAAGAGAGACCACTGTGTATATGTATTTACAGGGACTGTAAAGAGAGACCACTGTGTGTATGTATTTACAGGGACTGTAAAGAGAGACCACTGTGTATATGTATTTACAGGGACTGTAAAGAGAGACCACTGTGTGTATGTATTTACAGGGACTGTAAAGAGAGACCACTGTGTATATGTATTTACAGGGACTGTAAAGAGAGACCACTGTGTGTATGTATTTACAGGGACTGTAAAGAGAGACCACTGTGTATATGTATTTACAGGGACTGTAAAGAGAGACCACTGTGTGTATGTATTTACAGGGACTGTAAAGAGAGACCACTGTGTATATGTATTTACAGGGACTGTAAAGAGAGACCACTGTGTGTATGTATTTACAGGGACTGTAAAGAGAGACCACTGTGTATATGTATTTACAGGGACTGTAAAGAGAGACCACTGTGTATATGTATTTACAGGGACTGTAAAGAGAGACCACTGTGTGTATGTATTTACAGGGACTGTAAAGAGAGACCACTGTGTATATGTATTTACAGGGACTGTAAAGAGAGACCACTGTGTGTATGTATTTACAGGGACTGTAAAGAGAGACCACTGTGTGTATGTATTTACAGGGACTGTAAAGAGAGACCACTGTGTGTATGTATTTACAGGGACTGTAAAGAGAGACCACTGTGTGTATGTATTTACAGGGACTGTAAAGAGAGACCACTGTGTGTATGTATTTACAGGGACTGTAAAGAGAGACCACTGTGTATATGTATTTACAGGGACTGTAAAGAGAGACCACTGTGTGTATGTATTTACAGGGACTGTAAAGAGAGACCACTGTGTATATGTATTTACAGGGACTGTAAAGAGAGACCACTGTGTGTATGTATTTACAGGGACTGTAAAGAGAGACCACTGTGTGTATGTATTTACAGGGACTGTAAAGAGAGACCACTGTGTGTATGTATTTACAGGGACTGTAAAGAGAGACCACTGTGTGTATGTATTTACAGGGACTGTAAAGAGAGACCACTGTGTGTATGTATTTACAGGGACTGTAAAGAGAGACCACTGTGTATATGTATTTACAGGGACTGTAAAGAGAGACCACTGTGTATATGTATTTACAGGGACTGTAAAGAGAGACCACTGTGTGTATGTATTTACAGGGACTGTAAAGAGAGACCACTGTGTATATGTATTTACAGGGACTGTAAAGAGAGACCACTGTGTGATTCTACTATTTATTACACATATTACATTCTTAAATACAAATGATTCACTCAACAGTTCTTGCATAGAGATATTACAATACCAATTTAAAAAAGAATTATGAAACAAACCAGTAACAAAAATAAATCTTTCCTTTTTCCATAATAAAGAACATTGTCATACTAACATCATACAAATAATAATTTTGCAAACACTTTGTACAGCAAAGAAAAGGAATGAGAAAGAGAGTAGAGTTGGTAATATGGGAGGGGGGCGCTGGTAGAAAAAGGGAACGTTTTTTGAAGTGCTGTTTCACTAAGGATGGTGTACAATACATTTTCATTTACTCCCACACTAAGCAGTCATTTACTCCCACACTAAGCAGTCATTTACTCCCACACTAAGCAGTCATTTACTCCCACACTAAGCAGTCATTTACTCCCACACTAAGCAGTGATTTACTCCCACACTAAGCAGTGATTTACTCCCACACTAAGCAGTCATTTACTCCCACACTAAGCAGTCATTTACTCCCACACAAAGCAGTGATTTACTCCCACACAAAGCAGTGATATACTCCCACACAAAGCAGTGATATACTCCCACAGTAAGCAGTCATTTACTCCCACACTAAGCAGTCATTTACTCCCACACAAAGCAGTGATTTACTCCCACACAAAGCAGTGATTTACTCCCACACTAAGCAGTGATTTACTCCCACACTAAGCAGTGATTTACTCCCACACAAAGCAGTGATTTACTCCCACACAAAGCAGTGATTTACTCCCACACAAAGCAGTGAAAGCCATTGTTGTATAACCAAGTTCTGATGCACAAAGACAAGTAAAAATGACGTGTCGACTGCAGACACAAAGTAAATGTGAAATGTTCTCTGTTTCAGTAGTTCTTTGAATGTTTTTACTAACTTACTGATGTGTCTCTGATCACAAACAGGAAACATGATGCGTCTCTGACAGGAAACTGGAAACAGGAAATACATCAACACTGGTGTGTGCATAATGATGTTTCAGGGAGACGAATTTGGGACGTAACATCCAAAGTTCATGTGGTGGTCAGACAGCTGAAATGGGAGCGGGCTTGAAGATGAGGACCGAGTGCACAGCAAACACCTGTCATACAGTACATCAAGATGCAGTGTATATCTACCCACAACTGTAAGACAATCCAAATGCCTGTCTTTCTGTCACTTTTAAATGTTGTAACAAATTGTAGTGCTGAATTATACCGACTGAATATGAGGTGATTCATTATTTTTCAAATTTTACCTCCCTTTTTTCTCTACAATTTTGATATTATCTCATCGCTGCATCTTCCCAACAGGCTCGGGAGGCAATGGTGGAGTCATGTGTCCTCCGAAACATGACCCGCCTAACCGCGCTCCTTAACATCCGCAACAATGTGTCGGAGGAAACACCATTCAACTGGTGACCAGGGTCAGCCTGCAGGCATCTGGCCCGTCAGAGCACGATGAGCCAAGTAAAGCTCCCCTAAACCAAACCCTCCCCTAAACCGGGCGATGCTGAGCCAATTGTGCACTGTCCTATGAGACTCCCGGGCACAGCCAGATGTGGCACAGCCTGGGAACGAACCCGGGTCTGTAGTAACACCTCTTGCAGCGCCACTCGGCAGGCCAGAATGAAGCTTCATTTTGACTCTGCTTTGGATAAGCCTCCCCAAAAGTGAACTCTGTTCAAGTACACAGTGAATCTTGTTGTACGATAAAAAATGTAAAAAGATTATATCACAACATCTCAGTAATCAACTGGTAGCTAG
Source organism: Oncorhynchus nerka (assembly GCF_034236695.1). NCBI lineage: Eukaryota > Metazoa > Chordata > Actinopteri > Salmoniformes > Salmonidae > Oncorhynchus > Oncorhynchus nerka. The sequence continues at coordinate 11,422,148 of NC_088397.1, forward strand.
CATTTACAGAGAAAACTTACATGAGCCCATTTAGTTAAGTTGTTGTCTTGACGGTTTCACCCTGGAATACTGAAAGGTCTGAACACAGCGAGCTGCCAATGGAGGAAACAATCACAGTCCCAACTACTCTAAAACCTTTGTTGCTTGTTTCTTGCTGTGTTTCCTACAATAAAACGGGTTTTGATTCTGATCAACCACCGTTGTCTGTGCATTTTTTGGTCTTTCATGCTGGTTTATTGGAACCAATCAGACACATGGATATTGGACAGTAGGCCTCAAGGGAGAGTGTGGTAAAGGTTTGATATACACAGAACATTATTACCAGGTTCCTCTTTTGGTGTCTTCCTAGTAGTTTATACAAATCATTGAGATGTCGTGTGCAATGCATTCAACCTCCCTGCGTGTGTTTGTGCACAGTTAATCTAGATGGGCCTGGAGGTCTGGGTTGTGTTCATCCAGGACCACTGTAGCAAAAGGTTTTAAAACGTCCATGCGGTAGCTTGTTTCACACATTCATTTCCTCCCTACTGAACATGACCCTGGAGTTTGCGAGTAGCAGGACAGGAGGCTGACACTTTCTGGCAAACTAGAGTAGTTGGGAAGTCTCACTCCATGGAGAAAGGAGGAGAGGAGAGGAGAGGAGAGGAGAGGAGAGAGAGAGAGAAGTTGGGAAGTCTCACTCCATTGAGTCCCGTTAGAGGGCTGACCGGCACTAATAAGGGAGCAGAATTCACTCCCCATTACCTCGATGACCCTGCTGTCAACGTGCCCTCCCATTGGCCAATGTCAGCCAATTCAGTGGGCAGCTCTGAAGGGCTAGCGCTGGATGATGCTAACAGCTAACGGAGCAGATGTCTATATGGCAATTGGCAAGGGGCTAGCAAAGAAATGTCAACAGCGAGCTAATGTTTGTCTGTCTTCTCGCCAAGTGATGTGTGCGTTTCTGCACCTTCCAATTCTTACACAGTTCAGGGTGAGGAAAGATGACGGTGATGATAATAATGAAGAGAAGACAAATGAAAGTGAATCCCACTGCCTGGCTTGTGCTTACCAGTACCACCGATATGACTGCACAACAATCCCACGGACCTTTCTGGGTGCTAATGCCATGCACACAGACAACAGTACAATCACAATAACTCACTCACCCTCCAAAAAACCTTTAACCGTAAGAAGAAGAATCCTCCCTCCACATAAAATACATTTCCCACAGCCCACCTTGAGTAGAAGCATCTCGGCCTATTGAAATTAACTGTAGACATGAGCAGAATTCTGTTAGAAATGTGAGGGCCCGACAAAGTCTCTGTCTGTATGCTTTTGACTCTGTCTTTTGTCTGGTAGTTGCCCTCCGTAGTTCTGTAGGGGTGTTGGCCAAGTACTCTCATAGACCAATGTGTCATTTCAAGCATGTTGAAGAGTTCATAGGCTTGGTACTTTGATGTTCAGGATCTGTGCGCTCCGAAATGAACTGTTCTCAGCAAAACATATAGGGAAAGGGAAGAGATTTTAGAAAATAAATTAAGTAACCTGTACACATCATTTACGATATCCTTTGCAGTCTGTGCTTCGGTAGCTGTTTTGCTACTTGTCTTTTGCGTGTGCATATGGCAGTCCACACTAGAACAGTATGTGTCCAAGCCAACGTTTGGTGAGTTTCAAGACTTTCCAGTTCAAGACCGAAGGGTTTACAAATTACATTTTTTACAAAAGTTTCAAAAGTGTCGCTGCGCAGCTGTGGAGGGGAACTCAGAGAGGAGACAGAGGTGTGGCAGAGAGGAGGCAGAGAGGAGACAGAGAGGAGGCAGAGAGGAGACAGAGAGGAGACAGAGAGGAGGCAGAGAGGAGGCAGAAAGGAGACAGAAAGGAGGCAGAGAGGAGGCAGAGAAGAGACAGAGAAGAGACAGAGAGGAGGCAGAGAGGAGGCAGAGAAGAGGCAGAGAAGAGACAGAGAGAAGGCAGAGAGGAGGCAGAGAGGAGGCAGAGAGGAGGCAGAGAGGAGACAGAGAGGAGACAGAGAGGAGACAGAGAGGAGACAGAGAGGAGGCAGAGAAGAGACAGAGAGGAGGCAGAGAGGAGGCAGAGAGGAGACAGAGAAGAGGCAGAGAAGAGACAGAGAGGAGGCAGAGAGGAGGCAGAGAGGAGGCAGAGAGGAGGCAGAGGCAGAGAGGAGACAGAGAGGAGGCAGAGAGGAGACAGAAAGGAGACAGAAAGGAGACAGAGGAGGCAGAGAGGAGACAGAGAGGAGACAGAGAGGAGTGCATCTGGAGAATAGGAGTATGAATATTATAGTTCAATGTGGTCATCAGTTGTCTGACCAGGGACTGGGTCAATGTCTTCCGGTTGACCTTTGACTCCTTACAAGAGGAGTTGGCTTTGCAAAGTAGCCATGTCCTGTGGTTGTTTGCAGTTGTCCAAACACTAAGATAACCTTTGAAAGAGCAACAGAAAATGGGACGACAACTCTTTTACTCTTTATACGACACAAGCGTGAGCCGGTATTGTGTTACTGTCTCCAGGCAGAATCCCAATCTGGCAGTATCAGATTTCCAGGACTCGGGTGAGGCAGAGCTGCTTTGGGAACAACATTAGACCAGACTGTCTGTTTATCTGTCTGTACACAAACACCATGATTACGTGCCCAATGCAGCCCCACAGACCCTGTCTGTTTGTCTTTCTCTCCCAAGACTGATCCGATCCTTGATCTGATGCAACCAAGATTTTGATTGAACTCTCTCTCTCAGTACCCTTTTCAACACAACAGAGACAGGCGTGACGTTCACCTCCATCTTCACCTCTCCTCTTCTCGCTCTCCTCCTCTCCCTCTCTTCTCCCTCCACCTCCTCAGATATGCCTTTTCATGTGTAGCGCCAAATGGTCCGACCGTGAGAAACACCTGCAGAACGGACAGAAATGATGTCGTTAGCTTGTTGCCATGGTAGGAGGAACTATTGTTGAGTCAACAGTCTAACTGCTGCTGTTAGCTAGCCGCTAGTGCGTCAAGGCAATTCTAATGCACATGCAATTAAACATGTAATTCATAATCAACATTTCAATCCACATGTTCAACAGGGCTGGTAATGACTGCAGCTGCATTCTGAATAGGAATGGAATCTGTACATGGATCTGTTCAACCAGTGGTGGAGAAGCAACACAAACAACGTTTCTTCTACCATTAAGGCGCAATTAGTTGAGCTGTCTGCCTGTATAAGAAATGCAACACAAACAACATTAGAACTAAATTAGTACAACATATTGAAATTGGACTCATATATTTGTTCGAGACCCACGTCAACAGAGTAAAACATGAAATCACATTATGTACTAAATATGTAGATTTTATTCAATCATATTCATTACTTTTTCTTCTTTACTTTCCTCATTGCAACAAATAAGGAAATATTTATGCCTGACTCCTACGTCTGGATGAATGGAGATGTTAGACACACAGGTCCTGTCTGACTCCTACGTCTGGATGAATGGAGATGTTAGACACACAGGTCCTGTCTGACTCCTACGTCTGGATGAATGGAGATGTTAGACACACAGGTCCTGTCTGACTCCTACGTCTGGATGAATGGAGATGTTGGACACACAGGTCCTGTCTGACTCCTATGTCTGGATGAATGGAGATGTTAGACACACAGATCCCTGTCTGACTCCTACGTCTGGATGAATGGAGATGTTAGACACACAGGTCCCTGTCTGACTCCTACGTCTGGATGAATGGAGATGTTAGACACACAGGTCCCTGTCTGACTCCTACGTCTGGATGAATGGAGATGTTAGACACACAGGTCCTGTCTGACTCATACGTCTGGATGAATGGAGATGTTAGACACACAGGTCCTGTCTGACTCCTACGTCTGGATGAATGGAGATGTTAGACACACAGGTCCTGTCTGACTCATACGTCTGGATGAATGGAGATGTTAGACACACAGGTCCTGTCTGACTCATACGTCTGGATGAATGGAGATGTTAGACACACAGGTCCTGTCTGACTCATACGTCTGGATGAATGGAGATGTTAGACACACAGGTCCCTGTCTGACTCCTACGTCTGGATGAATGGAGATGTTAGACACACAGGTCCTGTCTGACTCATACGTCTGGATGAATGGAGATGTTAGACACACAGGTCCTGTCTGACTCATACGTCTGGATGAATGGAGATGTTAGACACACAGGTCCTGTCTGACTCATACGTCTGGATGAATGGAGATGTTAGACACACAGGTCCTGTCTGACTCATACGTCTGGATGAATGGAGATGTTAGACACACAGGTCCTGTCTGACTCATACGTCTGGATGAATGGAGATGTTAGACACACAGGTCCTGTCTGACTCATACGTCTGGATGAATGGAGATGTTAGACACACAGGTCCTGTCTGACTCATACGTCTGGATGAATGGAGATGTTAGACACACAGGTCCTGTCTGACTCATACGTCTGGATGAATGGAGATGTTAGACACACAGGTCCTGTCTGACTCATACGTCTGGATGAATGGAGATGTTAGACACACAGGTCCTGTCTGACTCATACGTCTGGATGAATGGAGATGTTAGACACACAGGTCCCTGTCTGACTCATACGTCTGGATGAATGGAGATGTTAGACACACAGGTCCTGTCTGACTCATACGTCTGGATGAATGGAGATGTTAGACACACAGGTCCTGTCTGACTCATACGTCTGGATGAATGGAGATGTTAGACACACAGGTCCTGTCTGACTCATACGTCTGGATGAATGGAGATGTTAGACACACAGGTCCTGTCTGACTCCTACGTCTGGATGAATGGAGATGTTAGACACACAGGTCCTGTCTGACTCATACGTCTGGATGAATGGAGATGTTAGACACACAGGTCCTGTCTGACTCCTACGTCTGGATGAATGGAGATGTTAGACACACAGGTCCTGTCTGACTCATACGTCTGGATGAATGGAGATGTTAGACACACAGGTCCTGTCTGACTCATACGTCTGGATGAATGGAGATGTTAGACACACAGGTCCCTGTCTGACTCATACGTCTGGATGAATGGAGATGTTAGACACACACAGGACAGGGAGGTGAGGTGACACACAGATGAGGTGTTGTTGTGAACATCAACATACTGTATTACTGTACAGCTAAGACAAGATGAGGCAAACACTGGTGCCCCAAGCTCCTCACACGTTGTCATGGTAATATAGTCTCCTATAAAAAAAGAATAACCTGAGGGCTCTGAACAGTTGTCATGGTAATATAGTCTCCTATAGACACCAGTATAACCTGAGGATTCTGAACAGTTGTCATGGTAATATAGTCTCCTATGGACACCAGTATAACCTGAGGGTTCTGAACAGTTGTCATGGTAATATAGGCTCCTTGAGACAACAGTATAACCTGAGGGCTCTGAACAGTTGTCATGGTAATATAGTCTCCTATAGACACCTTATAACCTGGGGGTTCTGAACAGTTGTCATGTTAATATAGGCTCCTTGAGACAACAGTATCACCTGAGGGTTCTGAACAGTTGTCATGGTAATATAGTCTCCTATAGACACCAGTATAACCTGAGGGTTCTGAACAGTTGTCATGGTAATATAGGCTCCTTGAGACAACAGTATAACCTGAGGGCTCTGAACAGTTGTCATGGTAATATAGGCTCTTTGAGACAACAGTATAACTTGAGGTCTCAGAACAGTTGTCATGGTAATATAGGCTCCTTGAGACAACAGTATCACCTGAGGGTTCTGAACAGTTGTCATGGTAATATAGTCTCCTATAGACACCAGTATAACCTGAGGGTTCTGAACAGTTGTCATGGTAATATAGGCTCCTTGAGACAACAGTATAACCTGAGGGCTCTGAACAGTTGTCATGGTAATATAGTCTTCTATAGACACCAGTATAACCTGAGGGTTCTGAACAGTTGTCATGGTAATATAGGCTCCTTGAGACAACAGTATAACCTGAGGGCTCTGAACAGTTGTCATGGTAATATAGGCTCCTTGAGACAACAGTATAACTTGAGGTTTCAGAACAGTTGTCATGGTAATATAGGCTCCTTGAGACAACAGTATCACCTGAGGGTTCTGAACAGTTGTCATGGTAATATAGTCTCCTATAGACACCAGTATAACCTGAGGGTTCTGAACAGTTGTCATGGTAATATAGGCTCCTTGAGACAACAGTATAACCTGAGGGCTCTGAACAGTTGTCATGGTAATATAGTCTTCTATAGACACCAGTATAACCTGAGGGTTCTGAACAGTTGTCATGGTAATATAGGCTCCTTGAGACAACAGTATAACCTGAGGGCTCTGAACAGTTGTCATGGTAATATAGGCTCCTTGAGACAACAGTATAACTTGAGGTTTCAGAACAGTTGGACGGTGGATCTCTGTGTTTTTACTACGCTTCTGTTGTCTTTCTACATTTATGTAAGTCTTTACATTTCTTAAGGACTGGAAGACCAGCTCCCGGTGGGCTAAAATACATCCTTATCAAAACAAATCAAACAGTTGGGAGCAGAATGCAAACACATTGGAATCTAGACGGGACCCTGAAATTAATTTCTTAGTAAAGTTAATTTTTGTAGTCTTTTTTTTAGGCCTCTTTTAAGGCGTTCAAGTCCTCCCAACATGACGGGTGCCTTTCTGATCTTTATGGTCTGGACTTAACATCACTACTATATGCCCTGTTCTACAGTGTTGCTTACTAGGGCTGGCTGCATCAGCCTGTTAAGTACTGTAACTGCCTTGCCAAACACTGAGCGTGAGTAACGCATGCCTCGCCTTCAGAGTCGATACACTTAACAGGCTTGTGTTGCTGCGTGCGCGTGCGTGCGTGTGTGTGTGTGTGCGTGCGTGCGTGTGTGTGATGCCCTTGTGTTTTGACATACCTGTCACAGTGGTCACACTTAAAAGGCTTTGCACCCGTGTGTTTGCGGTAGTGTCTCGTCAGCTCATCGCTCCGGGCGAACCGCCACTCACAGCCCTCCCATGAGCACTTGTAGGGCTTCTCACCTGAGGACAGAAACAAACACTCCTGTTCAGTACTCATCCACCAATCACACGCATGTTTAACACTTATCCACCAATCATACGGATGGTTATAGCAAGCATCCCCCAATCCCACCGCCCCCATCTCACGTATTAGAGCCTGATTATTACCAGCTGGGTAAACTGATATAACCATTAGAGCCTGATTATTACCACCTGGGTAAACTGATATAACCATTAGAGCCTGATTATTACCACCTGGGTAAACTGATATAACCATTAGAGCCTGATTATTACCACCTGGGTAAACTGATATAACCATTAGAGCCTGATTATTACCACCTGGGTAAACTGATATAACCATTAGAGCCTGATTATTACCACCTGGGTAAACTGATATAACCATTAGAGCCTGATTATTACCACCTGGGTAAACTGATATAACCATTAGAGTTTATGATGAACAGGATCGACGTTGTACAGAGCGGCTGCATGGCACCATCAAATCAAACATTAACATTGGGCTCAGTCAACTAGATGGGGGCATATTCCCACCGTACTGTGTTTCACATGCAGCTATGTTGATAGGAGACTTCCATTTAGGAGTGAGTGTGTGTGTCTGTAGCAGCAGACTGGCCATCTGGCATTTCGGGCAAATGCCATAAGGGCTGGTCCATTTTTTGCCCATTGGGCCTGTCTGACTTGGGTTTTTTTTTGTGCAAAATTATAATTTGTCAAATAATGTGCGTCTTAAGGAAAACATGAGCCGCTGTGTTAGAAACGCCATGGCTGATTCTGGTGCCAGTCTGCCCCTGTGTGTGTGTGTGTGTGTGTGTGTGTGTGTGTGTGTGAGAGAGAGACACACATGTTAGGTGTGTGTGTGTGTGTAGTGTGTTTTCATGGATGCGGAGGGGTTCCCAGTGGTCTCTTATCCTGCTGAAGGGGCAGAAACGAAAAGGAGGAGAAGAGGAGGAGGAGAGGGGCAGAGATACTGGTGGGAGGTGTGTAGTAATTAGGCCAATGGTGTTGCTTAATGGGAGTTACTCTATATTTACAATCTGCCAGCTGCCTCCCTCTCTAAGGAGATGTCACACACATCCACCAATCATCCCAACTAGACCGCATAACACAGACATCAGACTAAATACAGTCTCATAGAGACATCAGACTAAACTCAGTCTCATAGAGACATCACACTATGGGACAAGGAAAAACCCTCCCCTAACCCGGACGACGCTGGGCCAATTGTGTGCGGCCGGCTGTGCATCAGCCTGGGATCGAACCCAGATCTGTAGTGACACCTTTAGCACCGCAATGCAGTGCCTTAGACCGCTGTGCCACTCAGGAGGGCAATGCTTTTAAGTAGTTGATGACATGCGTGTCAGTGTTTGTTGGTTTGTACTAGTCTACAACACTATATATAATCTATATACTATAATATAACCTATATAATATATATACTATAATATAACCTATATAATAGATATTTATAGACTATAATATAACCTGTGTAATAGATATACAATAATATATATATATACTATAACTTATATACTATAATATAACCTATATAATATAATCTATATACTTTAATATAACTTATATACCATAACCTTTATAATATAATATATGTAGTATAATAAAACCTATATAATATCATCTACATACTATAATATAACCTATATAATATATATACTATAATATAACCTACATAATATAATATCCTCTATATACTATAATATAACTTATATTATATAACTTATATAAAATCAACTATATACTATAATATAACATATATATCAAAATCTATATACTATAATATATATATATATATACTATAATATAACCTATAGAATATATATATATATATATATATATAACCTATATACTATAATATAATATATATACTATAATATATATATATACACTATAATGTAAATCTATATACTATAATATAACTTATATAATATAATCCAACTTATATAATATAGCCTATATAATATATATATATACTATAATATAACTTATATAATATATCCTATATAATATAATATAGCCTATGTAATATATATATACTATAATATAACTTATATGATATAGCCTATATAATATATATACTATAACCTATATAATATACTATAATATAACTTATATAATATAGCCTATATAATATATATACTATAATATAACTTATATAATATAGCCTATATAATATATATACTATAATATAACTTATATAATATAGCCTATATAATATATATACCATAATATTACTTATATAATCTATATACTATAGCCTATGTAATATATATACTATAATATAACTTATATAATATAGCCTATATAATATATATACTATAATATAACGTATATAATATATATACTATAATATAACTTATATAATATAGCCTATATAATATATATACTATAATATAACTTATATAATATAGCCTATATAATATATATACTATAATATAAGGTATATAATATATATAATAGCTCCCTGGTGTGTTTGGATGGTTTAATGAGGCACGGTTTGTTCCAGCAGTTGTCACACGTTTTATATCTCTCTTCAAGAGCTTCATCCAGTCCACATAACACTTGCTTCATCAGCTTTCAGAATGCAATTAAGAAAGGAAGGAAGCATTTTGTGGTTTGCAGTGCTTTTATAATGACCTGCCTGCTATCTCCCCAACCGAGCTGCTGAAGAACGGAAAGGTACATTACCATAATAAAGCAAATGGGATGACGTGTGTTTGCAGGTGAAGATATATTTAGGAGGACTAGCCCCCTCTTCCTCCTGGGGCCAGCCTTCTTTGGTGTTACTCTGATGTTGTCCATAAGGAATTCACTACTCAACTACTTAAAATACCAGAGGCCATTCTTATATTCAGAGGCTAGCTGAGTGGTAGGTAACAGAGGCCATTCTTATATTCAGAGGCTAGCTGAGTGGTTGGTAACAGAGGCCATTCTTATCTTTAGAGACTAGCTGAGTGGTTGGTAACAGAGGCCATTCTTATCTTTAGAGGCTAGCTGAGTGGTAGGTAACAGAGGCCATTCTTATATTCAGAGACTAGCTGAGTGGTTGGTAACAGAGGCCATTCTTATCTTAGAGGCTAGCTGAGTGGTTGGTAACAGAGGCCATTCTTATCTTAGAGGCTAGCTGAGTGGTTGGTAACAGGGGCCATTCTTATCTTAGAGGCTAGCTGAGTGGTAGGCAACAGAGGCATTCTTATCTTTAGAGGCTAGCTGAGTGGTAGGTAACAGAGGCCATTCTTATATTCAGAGACTAGCTGAGTGGTAGGTAACAGAGGCCATTCTTATCTTTAGAGGCTAGCTGAGTGGTAGGTAACAGAGGCCATTCTTATCTTTAGAGGCTAGCTGAGTGGTAACAGAGGCCATTCTTATCTTTAGAGGCTAGCTGAGTGGTAGGTAACAGAGTCCATTCTTATCTTTAGAGGCTAGCTGAGTGGTAGGCAACATAGGCATTCTTATCTTTAGAGGCTAGCCGAGTGGTTGGTAACAGAGGCCATTCTTATCTTTAGAGGCTAGCTGAGTGGTAGGTAACAGAGTCCATTCTTATCTTTAGAGGCTAGCTGAGTGGTAGGCAACAGAGGCCCTTATTATCTTTAGAGGCTAGCTGAGTGGTTGGTAACAGAGGCCATTCTTATCTTTAGAGGCTAGCTGAGTGGTTGGTAACAGAGGACATTCTTATATTTAGAGGCTAGCTGAGTGGTTGGTAAGAAAGCCCATTCTTATCTTTAGAGGCTAGCTTTGTGGTGTGTAACAGAGGTACAAGGTGTGTAACAGAGTACTTATCAGTCACATCCAACTCATTCCCCAAAACAGGTTCACATTTCCCCTATCCTCCCCTCCTCTCTAGCCCCATCCTCCTCTCTCCTCTAGCCCCATCCCCCCTCTCCTCTAGCCCCATCCTCCCCTCTCTTCTAGCCCCATCCTCCCCTCTCCTCTAGCCCCATCCTCCCCTCTCCTCTAGCCCCATCCTCCCCTCTCCTCTAGCCCCATCCTCCCCTCTCCTCTAGCCCCATCCTCCTCTGCCCTCTAGCCCCATCCTCCCCTCTCCTCTAGCCCATCCTCCTCTCTCCTCTAGCCCCATCCTCCTCTGTCCTTCCTCTCCTCCTCTGTCCTCTCCTCTCCTCTCTTCCTCTGTCCTTTCCTCTAGCCCCATCCTCCGCTCTCATCTGTCCTTTCCTCTCCTCTAGTTCCATCCTCCTCTGTCCTTTCCTCTAGCCCCATCCTCCTCTGCCCTCTCCTCTAGCCCCATCCTCCTCTGTCCTTTCCTCTCCTCCTCTGCCCTCTCCTCTAGCCCCATCCTCCTCTCTCTTCTAGCCCCATCCTCCTCTCTCCTCTAGCCCCATCCTCCTCTGTCCTTTCCTCTACTCTAGCCCCATCCTCCGCTCTCATCTGTCCTTTCCTCTCCTCTAGTTCCATCCTCCCCTCTCTTCTGTCCTTTCCTCTCCTCTCCTCTGTCCTTTCCTCTCCTCTAGCCCCATCCTCTCCTCTGTCCTTTCCTCTCCTCTGTCCTTTCCTCTCCTCTAGCCCCATCCTCTCCTCTCCTCTCCTCTGTCCTTTCCTCTCCTCTAGCCCCATCCTCTCCTCTTTCCTCTCCTCTGTCCTTTCCTCTCCTCTAGCCCCATCCTCCCCTCTCCTCTGTCCTTTCCTTTCCTCTAGCCCCATCCTCTCCTCTCCTCTGTCGTTTTCCTCTCCTCTAGCCCCATCCTCTCCTCTGTCCTTTCCTCTCCTCTCCTCTGTCCTTTCCTTTCCTCTAGCCCCATCCTCTCCTCTGTCATTTCCTCTCCTCTAGCCCCATCCTCTCCTCCTTCCCTTCCTCTCCTGAAGCCCCATCCTCCCCTCTCCTCCCCTCTCCTCTGTCCTTTCCTCTCCTCTGCTCTCATCCTTCTAGACCTATCGGCTGCCTTCGATACTGTGAACCATCAGATCCTCCTCTCCACCCTCTCCGAGTTGGGCATCTCCGGCGCGGCCCATGCTTGGATTGCGTCCTACCTGACAGGTCGCTCCTACCAGGTGGCGTGGCGAGAATCTGTCTCCTCACCACGCGCTCTCACCACTGGTGTCCCCCAGGGCTCTGTTCTAGGCCCTCTCCTATTCTCGCTATACACCAAGTCACTTGGCTCTGTCATAACCTCACATGGTCTCTCCTATCATTGCTATGCAGACGACACACAATTAATCTTCTCCTTTCCCCCCTCTGATGACCAGGTGGCGAATCGCATCTCTGCATGTCTGGCAGACATATCAGTGTGGATGACGGATCACCACCTCAAGCTGAACCTCGGCAAGACGGAGCTGCTCTTCCTCCCGGGGAAGGACTGCCCGTTCCATGATCTCGCCATCACGGTTGACAACTCCATCGTGTCCTCCTCCCAGAGCGCTAAGAACCTTGGCGTGATCCTGGACAACACCCTGTCGTTCTCAACTAACATCAAGGCGGTGGCCCGTTCCTGTAGGTTCATGCTCTACAACATCCGCAGAGTACGACCCTGCCTCACACAGGAAGCGGCGCAGGTCCTAATCCAGGCACTTGTCATCTCCCGTCTGGATTACTGCAACTCGCTGTTGGCTGGGCTCCCTGCCTGTGCCATTAAACCCCTACAACTCATCCAGAACGCCGCAGCCCGTCTGGTGTTCAACCTTCCCAAGTTCTCTCACGTCACCCCGCTCCTCCGCTCTCTCCACTGGCTTCCAGTTGAAGCTCGCATCCGCTACAAGACCATGGTGCTTGCCTACGGAGCTGTGAGGGGAACGGCACCTCAGTACCTCCAGGCTCTGATCAGGCCCTACACCCAAACAAGGGCACTGCGTTCATCCACCTCTGGCCTGCTCGCCTCCCTACCACTGAGGAAGTACAGTTCCCGCTCAGCCCAGTCAAAACTGTTCGCTGCTCTGGCCCCCCAATGGTGGAACAAACTCCCTCACGACGCCAGGACAGCGGAGTCAATCACCACCTTCCGGAGACACCTGAAACCCCACCTCTTTAAGGAATACCTAGGATAGGATAAAGTAATCCTTCTCACCCCCTTAAAAGACTTAGATGCACTATTGTAAAGTGGCTGTTCCACTGGATGTCATAAGGTGAAAGCACCAATTTGTAAGTCGCTCTGGATAAGAGCGTCTGCTAAATGACTTAAATGTAAATGTTAAATGTCCTCTAGCCCCATCCTCCCCTCTGTCATTTCCTCTCCTGTAGCCCCATCCTCTCCTCCTTCCCTTCCTCTCCTGAAGCCCCATCCTCCCCTCTCCTCCCCTCCCCTCTGTCATTTCCTCTCCTATAGCCCCATCCTCTCCTCTCCTCTGTCCTTTCCTCCACTCTAGCCCCATCATCCCCTCTCCTCTCCTCTCTTCTCCTCTAGCCCCATCCTCCCCTCTGTAATTTCCTCTCCTCTAGCCCCATCCTCCCCTCTCCTCTACTCTAGCCCCACCCTCCCCTCTCCTCTCCTCTAGCCCCATCCTCCCCTCTCCTCTCCTCTAGCCCCATCCTCCCCTCTGTCCTTTCCTCTCCTCTAGCCCCATCCTCTCCTCCTCCCCTTCCTCTCCTGAAGCCCCATCCTCCCCTCTCCTCCCCTCTCCTCTGTCCTTTCCTCTCCTCTAGCCCCATCCTCCCCTCTGTCATTTCCTCTCCTGTAGCCCCATCCTCCCCTCTCCTCTCCTCTCCTCTGTCATTTCCTCTCCTATAGCCCCATCCTCTCCTCTGTCCTTTCCTCCACTCTAGCCCCATCATCCCATCTCCTCTCCTCTAGCCCCATCCTCCCCTCTGTCCTCCCCTCTCCTCTAGCCCCATCCTCCCCTCTGTCCTCCCCCTCTTCTAGCCCCATCCTCCCCTCTCCTCTAGCCCCATCCTCCTCTGTCCTCTAGCCCTATCCTCCCCTCTCCTCTAGCTCCATCCTCCTCTGTCTTCTAGCCCCATCCTCCTCTCTCCTCTAGCCCCATCCTCCTCTGTCCTTTCCTCTCCTCCTCTGACCTCTCCTCTCCTCTCTTCCTCTGTCCTTTCCTCTAGCCCCATCCTCTTCTCTCATCTGTCCTTTCCTCTCTAGTTCCATCCTCCTCTGTCCTTTCCTCTAGCCCCATCCTCCTCTGCCCTCTCCTCTAGCCCCATCCTCCTCTCTCCTCTAGCCCCATCCTTTCCTCTCCTCTGTCCTTTCCTCTCCTCTGTCCTTTCCTCTCCTCTAGCCCCATCCTCTCCTCTGTCCTTTCCTCTCCTCTAGCCCCATCCTCTCCTCTGCTCTAGCCCCATCTTCCCCTCTCCTCTGTCCTTTCCTCTCCTCTAGCCCCATCCTCTCCTCTCCTCTGTCCTTTCCTCTCCTCTAGCCCCATCCTCCCCTCCTCCTCTGTCCTTTCCTCTCCTCTGTCCTTTCCGCTCCTCTCCTCTAGCCACATCCTCTCCTCTGTCCTTTCCTCTCCTCTAGCCCCACACTCCCCTCTGTCCTTTCCTCTAGCCCCATCCTCCCCTCTCCTCTGTCCTTTCCTCTCCTCTAGCCCCATCCTCTCCCCTCTGTCCTTTCCTCTCCTCTAGCCCCATCCTCCCCTCTCCTTTCCTCTGTCCTTTCCTCTCCTCTGTCCTTTCCTCTCCTGTAGCCCCATCCTCCCCTCTCCTCTCCTCTGTCCTTTTCTCTCCTCTAGCCCCATCCTCCCCTCTGTCATTTCCTCTCCTGTAGTCCCATCCTCCCCTCTCCTCTCCTCTCCTCTCCTCTCCTCTCCTCTCCTCTCCTCTCCTCTCCTCTCCTCTCCTCTCCTCTCCTCTGTCCTTTCCTCTCCTCTAGCCCCATCCTCCCCTCTGTCCTTTCCTCTCCTCAAGCCATATCCTCCCCTCTCCTCTCCTCTAGCCTTAAAAACAAGAGAGGCAGATTTAGGTCTGGCCCACTCCCTCCCTCCCTCACACCGGCCAATTATAGTCCCGGGAGGCATGGATGCCTGACTCAGTCTCCTAGCAACCGGGTAAGGGATGAAACACGAGGAGGAGGCAGCTAGTGCAGCTGGCTGGATCTGGCATTGGCAGCACACGCCGCTGTGCCACAAGCCAATTACCACTCACGCTGGCAGAAGAGAATGCAGTTGCCTAGCAACCTGCACTGTAACGCTGTACATTCTTGATGGGGGTAGGGGGTGTGGTGGTTGTGAGGGGGGAGGCATAGTGGAGACAGCATCGATACAGGCTGAGACCAGTGCCTAGAGCACAGAAGATAACCACTCCAGCTACACACTCCTCCATTGATAGGCTATGGTTGCCTAGCAACACACACACACAACCCAGCCGCTCAGGTGGCTGAGTTGTGGTTAACTGCATTTCCTCCATTAGCTGGAGATGGACCGGGGTATCGTGGTCTCTGAGGTCATTATGGGGGCACTGGGAAAGCACTTTACTGACCAGTACTACTCACTCCTACACGTTTACTGTTACACTAGTCAATGCTGGCTCCCTTTATATGAGCAGAGTGGGAGAGTGTGTGGGTGTGTGTGCATGTGTGTGAGAGAAAGGGAGAGATGGAGGAGACAGAGAGAGGAGGGGAGGAGGCAGGACAGAGAGGGAGAGTGTGTGGGTGTGTGTGAGAGAAAGGGAGAGATGGAGGAGACAGAGAGAGGAGGGGAGGAGGCAGGACAGAGAGGGAGAGTGTGTGGGTGTGTGTGAGAGAAAGGGAGAGATGGAGGAGACAGAGAGAGGAGGGGAGGAGGCAGGACAGAGAGGGACGTGTTTTACTCTTCCCCTCTTCAAAATTGAATTGCACAATTCCTTATCTGCGTTCAAACCTCCATTCATAAAACTCACTGCAGGGACGTGTAATTTCCAAAGTCTGCTTGATTCCAGCTCTATTGTTAATCTCTTCTCTGACAGTCATTTATGGGAATAACAAGTGAAGAAAAGAAGGGTTTGAGTAACACCGTCTCTTAAGTCCTGTCCTGATGATTGAACGAGTGGAGGCCCATGGCACTATGTCTCAGACTGAAGTGTTCCTACCTCTCCTCCTCAGTGCTCGGTCCCTGTCTTGGTGCTGTCACTAAAGTAACTATTTCAGCTAGCTATAACAGTGACCCTGTGCTTTTAGAGCCAGCATGTCACGTAACAGTACAGGTGGACTGAGATGTTTCTACCTCTCCTCCTCGGTGCTCGGTCCCTGTCTTGGTGCTGTCAGTGGCTAAAGTAACTATTTCAGCTAGCTATAACAGTGACCCTGTGCTTTTAGAGCCAGCATGTCACGTAACAGTACAGGTGGACTGAGATGTTCCTACCTCTCCTCCTCAGTGCTCGGTCCCTGTCTTGGTGCTGTCACTAAAGTAACTATTTCAGCTAGTTATAACAGTGACCCTGTGCTTTTAGAGCCAGCATGTCACGTAACAGTACAGGTGGACTGAGATGTTTCTACCTCTCCTCACTCTGTCACTGTCTTGGTGCTTTATGTCTCTGAGTGACTAAAACAACTGTTCCAGCTATATCCCTCACTCTCTTTCACGTGTTCCAGCTATATCCCTCACTCTCTTTCACGTGTTCCAGCTTTATCCCTCACTCTCTTTCACGTGTTCCAGCTATATCCCTCACTCTCTTTCACGCGTTCCAGCTATATCCCTCACTCTCTTTCACGTGTTCCAGCTCCATCCCTCACTCTCTTTCACATGTTCCAGCTATATCCCTCACTCTCTTTCACATGTTTCAGCTATATCCCTCACTCTCTTTCATGTGTTTCATTGACCACATACTACTCAAAATGCATGGCCGATGCATAGCTTCATTCTAAATGGGAAGCTAGTGTGGATATTGGAGCAGACCAGTTGAGGCTGTAGAACTGACATGGAGCGTTAGAGTCCGGGTCCATTCCATTTCAATTCAGGAAGTGAACTCAAATTCTAATTCAAATTCTCCTCAATGTCTTTCAATAAGATTTTTGTTGTTGTTGTAATAATCTGAATTGGTTTGGTTTACTTTTTGAATTGACTAGAATTTAAATGAAATTGACCACAAACCTGGTTATAATACAGGTGTTTGAGAAGTGCCAGATTTAGCCTATAGAAAGGGTACGTAGAGGCAGACTAAAATAAACTGGGAAACCACGGCTTATCCAGGTCAATCCATCAATCACGGGGCAGTTAGTCACTCAGCGGACAGTTTCCTGACAGAGGTGTGAGTGGTTTGGGATTGAGATTGAGGAGAATGAGAATTATGGCCATTTCCCCCTCTGGAAATCTGCTGAGGAAGTAATGTGGTAACCTTGAGAAAGAATACTGATAGCAGAGTATACTGAGGGCCCTGGCAGTGCTGAACAGTACTGAAGTACTCATTTTGGCTGCTGGTGCCAGCACTCTAAGTTTAGGTGGTAATTATATTTTAGGGCCAATATTCTGTAATTGGTACTCAAGCAGTTGAACATTTGAGGAGCCAGTGAGCACTGGCCCAGGGTCAGGGTGAGGGTTAGGGTGAGGGTCAGGGTGAGGGTTAGGGTCAGGGTTAGGGTCAGGGTCAGGATTAGGGTGAGGGTGAGGGTTAGACGAGGAAGAGGATGAAAAGGGTTAGGGTTAGGGTCAGGGTTAGGGTTAGGGTGAGGGTCAGGGTCAGGGTTAGATGAGGAAGAGGGTTAGGGTTAGGGTCAGGGTTAGGGTGAGGGTCAGGGTGAGGGTCAGGGTTAGACGAGGAAGAGGATGAAGAGGGTTAGGGTTAGGGTGAGGGTTAGGGTTAGGGTGAGGGTTAGGCGAGGAAGAAGATGAAGAGGGTTAGGGTTAGGGTGAGGGTCAGGGTTAGACGAGGAAGAGGATGAAGAGGCTGAGTAGGGTTAGGGTCAGGGTTAGGGTCAGGGTTAGGGTGAGGCTCAGGGTTAGGGTGAGGGTCAGGGTTAGACGAGGAAGAGGATGAAGAGGGTTAGGGTTAGGGTGAGGGTTAGGGTTAGGGTGAGGGTCAGGGTTAGACGGGAAAGAGGATGAAGAGGCTGAGTAGGGTTAGGGTCAGGGTCAAGGTTAGGGTTAGACGAGGAAGAGGATGAAGAGGCTGAGTAGGATTAGGGTTAGGGTTAGACGAGGAAGAGGATGAAGAGGCTGAGTAGGATTAGGGTTAGACGAGGAAGAGGATGAAGAGGCTGAGTAGGGTTAGGGTCAGGGTTAGACGAGGAAGAGGATGAAGAGGCTGAGTACGATTAGGGTTAGACGAGGAAGAGGATGAAGGGTTAGGGTTAGGGTCAGGGTCAGGGTGAGGGTCAGGATTAGGGTGAGGGTCAGGATTAGGGTGAGGGTCAGGATTAGGGTGAGGGTCAGGGTTAGGGTTAGACGAGGAAGAGGATGAAAAGGGTTAGGGTTAGGGTCAGGGTGAGGGTCAGGGTTAGATGAGGAAGAGGATGAAGAGGGTTAGGGTTAGGGTCAGGGTTAGGGTTAGGGTTAGGCGAGGAAGAAGATGAAGAGGGTTAGGGTTAGGGTCAGGGTTAGACGAGGAAGAGGATGAAGAGGCTGAGTAGTGTTAGGGTCAGGGTTAGGGTCAGGGTTAGGGTGAGGGTCAGGGTTAGACGAGGAAGAGGATGAAGAGGCTAAGTAGGGTTAGGGTCAGGGTCAGGGTTAGGGTTAGGGTCAAGGTTAGGGTTAAACGAGGAAGAGGATGAAGAGGCTGAGTAGGATTAGGGTTAGGCGAGGAAGAGGATGAAGAGGCTGAGTAGGATTAGGGTTAGACGAGGAAGAGGATGAAGAGGCTGAGTAGGGTTAGGGTTAGGGTCAGGGTTAGGGTCAGGGTTAGACGAGGATGAAGAGGCTGGGTAGGATTAGGGTTAGACGAGGAAGAGGATGAAGAGGCTGAGTAGGATTAGGGTTAGACGAGGAAGAGGATGAAGAGGCTGAGTAGGGTTAGGGTTAGGGTCAGGGTTAGGGTCAGGGTTAGACGAGGAAGAGGATGAAGAGGCTGAGTAGGATTAGGGTTAGACGAGGAAGAGGATGAAGAGGCTGAGTAGGATTAGGGTTAGACGAGGAAGAGGATGAAGAGGCTGAGTAGGAGGTAGGGGATGATAAAGAAGATCTGGTCTTTAACTGATAAATGAGGCTCCATTAACAGAAAAGGCCATGATGAGTACCAGGTATGATTAAAGAGAAGCTGTGCTAAAAGTAAGAAACATGAACCATGGATGGACGTCTAAGAAGGTAAGGTATGATGTGTAGTAGTTCTGATGGTCTGGTGGTCTAGTCTGTCTGAGAGCTCGCCCTGCCTGTTAACGACTCAGATGATCTACCCCTTTGATAAATCATACTTATGTTTTCAGATTAAGTGACTTTCCCTGGGCAGAAGTGAGCAGTATTTCCCTGGGCAGAAGTGAGCAGTATTTCCCTGGGATGAAGTGAGCAGTATTTCCCTGAGAAAAAGTGAGCAATATTTCCCTGAGAAAAAGTGAGCAGTATTTCCCTGAGAAAAAGTGAGCAGTATTTCCCTGAGAAAAAGTGAGCAGTATTTCCCTGAGAAAAAGTGAGCAGTATTTCCCTGAGAAAAAGTGAGCAGTATTTCCCTGAGAAAAAGTGAGCAGACCCCTCCTGTCTCAGCCTCCAGTGTTTATGCTGCAGTAGTTTGTGTCGAGGGGCTGGGGTCAGTTTGTTATATCTGGAGTACTTCTCCTGTCTTATCCGGTGTCCTGTGTGAATTTAAGTATGCTCTCTCTAATTCTCTCTTTCTCTCTTTCTTTCTCTCTCTCGGAGGACCTGACATGATGACTCCTTGCTGTCCCCAGTCCACCTGGCCGTGCTGCTGCTCCAGTTTCAACTGTTCTGCCTGCGGCTATGGAACCCTGACCTGTTCACCGGACGTGCTACCTGTCCCAGACCTATTATTTGACCATGCTGGTCATTTATGAACATTTGAACATCTTGTCCATGTTCTGTTATAATCTCCACCCGGCACAGCCAGAAGAGGACTGGCCACCCCTCATAGCCTGGTTCCTCTCCAGGTTTCTTCCTAGGTTTTGGCCTTTCAAGGGAGTTTTTCCTAGCCAACGTGCTTCAACACCTGCATTGCTTGCTGTTTGGGGTTTTAGGCTGGGTTTCTGTACAGCACTTTGAGATATCAGCTGATGTACGAAGGGCTATATAAATACATTTGATTTGATATTTCCCTGAGAAAAAGTGAGCAGTATTTCCCTGAGCAAAAGTGAGCAGTATTTTCCTAATATTTATTTCCTATCACAAACTTAATTAAGCTTGCCTAGTGCAGTGGGATGGAACAGAATAGTCCCAAAAGTGCCGTCCATTTGGTATTCAAGGCAGGCTCAATCTGATGCTCAAAGTATCTGAAATAAAAACCAATGCAATTTCGACTGTGCTGTAGACTGCAGAGTAGTGCTGATGAGTGTCACCTGTGTGTGTCCTCTGGTGGGCCTTGAGATGGGAGCTCTTGGTGTAGACCTTCCTGCAGCCGTTAAACTGGCAGCGGTGGACCCTCTTCTTGTTCTCAGAGATACCCCCCACGTCCATCACACACGTGCCCCCCTGCTCGCCGTCGCTGTGCCCGCCTGTGGTGTCACGCCTTGTGGGCAGCGGTGGCGCGTCTGTCGCTGCCAGCATGGCGGTGCTCAGCCCCACCTTCCTCGCCACCAGTTTGAGAGTGAGCGTGCCGTCTGCGGATGCCGTCAGAGTCTGGTGGGGGTCGGGCTTGACCAGGTGGCGTCCCAGCTCCGGGGACGAGGGTGGCGTCAGGGAGGTGACGGCTCTCAACTGGGCTGGGTGTACCCCTCCCCCTCCAGACCCTAACCCCATCCCGTCTCGAAGTTTGGCAGACTTCAAGGCCCCAGAGAGGTGCTTCCGAGAGGGGCAGAGCAGGGGCGGTAGAGGAGGGCTGGGGGGGTCCGGGAGGCTGGGGAGGAGGGGGTCTAGTAGTTCTTCTTCACTGTCCTCCTTCAGGTAGGCCGGGGTGAGCAGGCAGTCAAGCTCCTCGTCAAAGAGGTCCGACAGCCTCTTGGGCTCCGTCTGTAGATAACGCTCCAACTCCAGGCATGTCTGAAGGGAGAGACAGGGGTCAGACTCACACATAAACCCTATGTCTTAACATTGATATACAGGTACTCGTATAGCGGTACTGCTATTCCCAGACTGGTGTACTCATAACCTTGGCTGAAGCACATGCTACATAGAATCACTACAGTGCAGATTTCAGTGGAATAATGGAATACTGTGCTGCTGATGGTGAACATCCCTCTAAAGCTGAGTGGATATTTCCTGTTCGGATTTGTTCACTAGATCACATCATTCAATTAAAACAACCTGACAACTCCCATAATTACTACACCAGTCAGAGCTGGGTGATATGTGGAGCTCTCTCATCAACTGATATAATGTATCCAAGTGAGCGGGCAACTAAGGCAATTGATTGATGAATAAGCTCAACCCTGATGCCCTTAATTTCCCTTCGTGCCCACCACAGGAGGTTGGTAGCACCATAATTGGGGAGGACGGGCTGGTGGTAATGACTGGAGTGGAATCAGAGGAATGGTATCAAATACATCAAACACATGGATGCCATTCTGTTTGATGCTGTCCTCCCCTCAGCAGCCTCCTGTGGAGCCCACTCCCATACCCTCATCATTCTGTATGTCTTTGTGACTGTATACAGGTAGATCAGAGAAGTCACATCCCTGATTGGCAGATGAGTGACCACCCTGATTAGAAGCACCTGCTGCTCATTGGTTGTTCACCTGTGTTCCCTCCAAATGTTGTTGTGAATGAAAATGATTTGTACCTACACACTGAAGGCTGCCGAGCCGAAATGTCTGTGTACGCTGTCCCCTGATGCAGTGAAAATCCTTTAAAAAAACACATTTTATGCGACATCTTTTTGAGTGTGGACCCATCAAACCTTTTTATATATATGGAGAAAGACTGCTGCTGTATTTTTAGAACCCCAGGGAGGATAGTAGATGGTGGAACCAGCCCCACATTACCAGGCCTGGCAGCTCTGCAGAGATGGCTCATTACACACAGATTGATTACAATGGCTGGAGTGGGGAGAGGAGCCCTGAACCGACTAACCTCTCTCTCTCTCTCGCTCTCTCTCTCTCTCGCTCTCTCTCACACACACACACAAGCACAGGTCTCTCTTTATTGAGCACAGATAAGCCACGCGTGCAGTTTTACAACCCTCAGATGAGGCCAGGAGAGGACATATTTATTAAGTCATCAGTCTGGGGATTTCCTTCTGGTTTGGCCGTATGCTAAAAATAACAGAATATTCCATCATGAACCACCTGCATTTACCTAGTAGACCAACTCCATCAGACAAAGCCTGGCTCTGTTCAAGAGGGGACGTGTTGGGTTGGAGATGTAGGGACGCTGTTCAGACGCTGTTCAGCACAGCAGTGCTCTCCACACAAAACCATAAAGGCGTTTTGTCTGACGGCAGGGCCGCCCCTCCCCCTCCCTCCTCCGCTCTCGTTCTCTCTGATAGCTGTGAGTTGTGTTTGGCATGTAGAGGCTAAAGTACTCTGACAGTGGCAATGGGAGAAAACAGCCCTGCCGCCGGGCCTTATACCAACCATTTCAACTGAGCCAGAGGAGAATGACAGACAGCTCCATTATGGAGGTGGAGGCTGTACAGACGGCATCCATCTGACAGATGAAGTTCATAGAACTCTTGTTTCTGTGTTCTGCACTCTAAAAATACTACAGTTCTTTATTATTTGTATCTGTTGCTAGGTGATACTTTTTTGGGGGGGGGGGGGGGGGCTGTTAAACTAATTTGCATATTAACGTAAAATTGTAAGCACCCCCAAGAGTGTGTCAATAGAGAAATGCTGCGGAAATGTCTTTCTTACCTGTTATAATGGGGACTTATTTTAAGATGCTTTAAAAACAATAACCTTTTCCGTGGTTTTACTGCTCCCTTGATTGCTGCGGTCATTGTAAAATGTAATTGGAATGAACTGAATTTACGAGAGAGGCAATTTAAGTGTTGGCGACATTAAGAAGTGATAAGAAAATGGTTTGCTTCAATCTTCACTGAATTGAAAAGGGAGAACAATCATCCATACAGCCATTGGTCACCGTCTGAGTCTGCTAACACTAGTGAGCTCAATATGCTCATGCAGTGTATAGTTCATGATGTAGACATGTTCAGCTTTCATGATTCATTTCAAGCTATTGCCCTCCCTCCCTCCCTCCCTCCCTACTCATGGGGTTATGAGTAAAGAAAGAAAGAGGGGGAAGTAAAAATGGACGAGGAAGAGAGACGGCTGAAGAGGGAGGAGGGGAAAAGAGATGGAGAGAGAGACATGAGGGACAGAAATGAGGTATGGAAGAGAAACAGATGGATGAAGGAGGGGCTGAGGAAAACCGAGAATAACCAGGGGTGCGAAGGTGTGAAAAAAGGGGAGACCGAGAGCGAGAGAGGGAGCGAGGGTGTGAAAAAAGGGGAGACCGAGAGCGAGAGAGGGAGCGAGGGTGTGAAAAAAGGGGAGGCCGAGAGCGAGAGAGGGAACGAGGGCTTGCCTTGGCTCTCACAGTGGGAAGTAAAACCAATCCTGGGCCTGTGACATTCACCGTAACGGTATCCTCACAGCAGGCTAACTAACATACGTCCAGGAGCCTTGCACTCTGAATCCTCACCTCAGGGAAAGGAGAGATGAGACTGCACTCTGAATCCTCACCTCAGGGAAAGGAGAGATGAGACTGCACTCTGAATACCCACCTCAGGGAAAGGAGAGATGAGACTGTACTCTGAATACCCACCTCAGGGAAAGGAGAGATGAGACTGTACTCTGAATACCCACCTCAGGGAAAGGAGAGATGAGACTGTACTCTGAATCCCCACCTCAGGGAAAGGAGAGATGAGACTGTACTCTGAATCCCCACCTCAGGGAAAGGAGAGATGAGACTGTACTCTGAATCCCCACCTCAGGGAAAGGAGAGATGAGACTGTACTCTGAATCCCCACCTCAGGGAAAGGAGAGATGAGACTGTACTCTGAATCCCCACCTCAGGGAAAGGAGAGATGAGACTGTACTCTGAATACCCACCTCAGGGAAAGGAGAGATGAGACTGCACTCTGAATACCCACCTCAGGGAAAGGAAAGATGAGACTGCACTCTGAATACCCACCTCAGGGCAAGGTGGGATGAGACTGCACTCTGAATACCCACCTCAGGGCAAGGTGGGATGAGACTACACTGTAGCGGTTCCGTATCAGTAAGTGTAGGTCTCTAACCAGTACAGCCAGAAGAGGACTGGTCTCCCCTCTGAGACTGATTTCTCTCTACCTGGTATGCTGATGTAAAAAGGGCTTTATGAAACACATTCGATGTATTGAATGTGAGTGTAGGTCAGTGATGTCAGGTGATCAGTGTTGAGGAGGAGACTGTTTTCCAGTGGAGAGGGTTAAAAGCATTATGATTGGTGTTGAGGAGGAGACTGTTTGCCAGTGGAGAGGTTTAAAAGCATTATGATTGGTGTTGAGGAGGAGACTGTTTGCCAGTGGAGAGGTTTAAAAGCATTATGATTGGTGTTGAGGAGGAGACTGTTTGCCAGTGGAGAGGTTTAAAAGCATTATGATTGGTGTTGAGGAGGAGACGGTTTGCCAGTGGAGAGGTTTAAAAGCATTATGATTGGTGTTGAGGAGGAGACTGTTTGCCAGTGGAGAGGTTTAAAAGCATTATGATTGGTGTTGAGGAGGAGACTGTTTGCCAGTGGAGAGGTTTAAAAGCATTATGATTGGTGTTGAGGAGGAGACTGTTTGCCAGTGGAGAGGTTTAAAAGCATTATGATTGGTGTTGAGGAGGAGACTGTTTGCCAGTGGAGAGGTTTAAAAGCATTATGATTGGTGTTGAGGAGGAGACTGTTTGCCAGTGGAGAGGTTTAAAAGCATTATGATTGGTGTTGAGGAGGAGACTGTTTGCCAGTGGAGAGGTTTAAAAGCATTATGATTGGTGTTGAGGAGGAGACTGTTTGCCAGTGGAGAGGTTTAAAAGCATTATGATTGGTGTGAGATAAGCCTGGGCTAGAAGGACTTTCCACCATATTTCTTACAACTTTCCTTTTAAACCCAGGAAGGGAAGTGAACAGTGCACACTAGTCAAGGGTTAGAGAATTGGGATGCAGACAGGGTGTCTGAGGAGTTTATTGGAAGGTAGAAGATGGAGAGAAGATGGAGGGCTGGGAGAGACAGCAGACTCTCTCTCTCACTAAAGGAATGTTGTTCAAGAGGAGTTATTCAGAATTTTCTTCACTTGTCTGTGTATCTTTCTCTGCAATGTGTGTGGTTTTCCTCTCTTTGTCAGGTTTAAAAGCAGCGCTCTGGCATCCCTCGGAGGCTGATTTCTCCCAAAGGGCAAGATGGGGCGGCAGGTAGCCTAGTGGTTAGAGCTTTGGACTAGTAACCGAAAGGTTGCAAGATCGAATCCCTGAGCTGACAAGGTAGAAATCTGTCGTTCTGCCCCTGAACAAGGCAGTTAACTCACTGTTCCTAGGCCATCATTGAAAATAAGAATTTGGTCTTAACTGACTTGCCTAGTTAAATAAAGGTAAAACAAAAGATAAAGAGGACTTAACAGGCCACTTGGACTGACAGAATAATTGACTGACACGGATCTAAAAAGTCAACATGGATCGTCTCCACACAAAGATGTCTTTAAGTCTTTCAGGTTTAAAGCAGACTCCTTTTCTATGCATGACTTAAAAGAAAAGAGAAACCCTCTTTGGACCGCCAAGTTGGAGCGGAACTGAGGAGAAGTTATCCAATGACCTGCTGCACAAGCAAAGTTGTCCAAAGACGGATCTTTCCACTCCAACCTGGCGGCCCATTTAGTGCTAACAGTGAAGACATGCCCACAGCCAACAGTTGGATTCAGCCATGACCCTGTCTGAGTCAGCATGTTGGGCAAACAAACGTTCCGTGATATGACATTTTGCTGCCATGATAACAAAGCCTTTGGGCGGAGCTGAGCTGTGTGTTAGTGAGTTAGTCACCAAGCCACCAGGGATATTATTTATGGCTGGAGAACTGACCTGTTTCTCTCTGCCCCATGGCAACATGTGTTGAACAAACCCCTCAATGGCTAGTATTCTTATGCTAGTACTTATCTAGTATTCTTATGCTTGACAGAGGCTCTCTCCAATACTAGTTTTTGTTTCCTTTCTCACACCAAGCTAGTCAGTGGTTTACCCAGACTGAGTGAGTCATGTGTCACACGCTGAAGTGAGAGCAGCTCAGAATAGCAGAGTGAAATAGGCAGCGAGAACAAAACACCACAGAGCCAATCGTCAGGCTGGGGTGAACGATACAGATAACAACGTTGTTCCCCTATATATATCCTATCTAACTGATACATATAGTAGCGTATCCTGCCTCTGTCTTAGCCTCTACCACTGCAGTACAACTGTTACCTCATCTATCTCAACACAGCCTTCCCCCAATATTAATTCCCACCCACATGGGCACCACTAGTGCCCTCCCTGCAGATAGCAAGCCTGCCAACACAGGCTATCCCTCCTCCCGCCCCCTTTAGCATCCCTCCCCTCAGCCCAGCACACAGCATGTCATTAGTATCAAAGTGCTAGCTAAGCTACCACCCACAGTTGGCTGCCTGGCTAACTGCTGGAGAGGCTGGTAAAAACACAGGTTAGCCTATAAAAACACACAGATTTCATAGACCCCTGACTTGAGGCCAGAACACAAGACACTTAAGTGAGATAAGGTGGATATGGGTCATTAACGTTGTGAAGATTTAATCCTGTTGCTTCAATTATTTGCCTGTTAGTGGCCAGCCTGTTAGTTGCCAGCCTGTTAGCTTGCACGATTCTTGCCATTCTCCTTCAACCTCTCATCAACGAGCTGTTTTCACCCACAGAACTGCCGCTGACTGGATGTTTTTTGTTTGTGGCACCATTTTCGGTGAACCCTAAAGAATCCGTGGGAGAGAACCATTTTCGGTGAACCCTAGAGAGTCCGTGGGAGAGAACCATTTTCGGTGAACCCTAAAGAGTCCGTGGGAGAGAACCATTTTCGGTGAACCCTAGAGAGTCCGTGGGAGAGAACCATTTTCGGTGAACCCTAGAGAGTCCGTGGGAGAGAACCATTTTCGGTGAACCCTAGAGAGTCCGTGGGAGAGAACCATTTTCGTGAACAGGGTGGTGTACCTAATAAACTGAGTGTATAGTGGCATCACTATTAGCTCCATGAAATCTGCAACGACATGGGTCATCTGTCAAGTCAGGTGACTGTTCTGTCTACCAATGAGAAGCTTTGATGTGCTGCCTCACTCTGATGTGACACCAGCCAAATGACTATTCTCCAGCAGCCTGACTCAAGCAGAATCGTTTGGTCGCCTGGCTCCATCCCTGTGTGTGGGTGTGTGTGTGTGACCCTCCCAGAGGGTGATTTATGACTTCGCTGAGCAATACTTAGAAATGTCCCTCCTGCCTCCCCACATCCTATCCCCTTCCCCATGCTCCTCAGCCCCTCTCCTCCTGCCTGCACCTGCACTGAATGCCACCTCAGCCAGGTGAAGATCTAAGAAGCTGTAGAGAACAGAGAGATACACTGCATGACCAAAAGCATGTGGACACCTGCTCGTCGAACATCTCATTCCAAAATCATTGGCATTAATATGGACTTGATCCCCCCTTTTCTGCTATAACATAATCCATTCTTCTGGGAGGGCTTTCCACTAGGTGTTGGAACATTGCTGCTGGGACTTGCTTCCATTCAACCACAAGAGCATTAGTGAGGTCGGGCACTGATGTTGGGCGATTAGGCCCGGCTAGCAGTCAGCGTTCAAATTCATCCCAAAGGTGTTTGATGGGGTTGAGGTCAGGGCTCCACACGGATCTCGACAAACTCTTTCTGTATGGACCTCGCTTTTTACATGGGGGCATTGTCCTGCTGAAACAGGAAAAGGCCTTCCCCAAACTGTTGCCACAAAGTTGGAAGCACAGAATCGCCTACAATGTCATTGTATGCTGTAGCGTTAAGATTTCCCTTCACTGGAACTAAGGGGCCTATCCCGAACCATGAAAAACAGACCCAGACCATTATTCCTCTTCCACCAAACTTTGCAGTTGGCACTATACATTGGGACAGGTAGCCAAACCCAGATTCATCTGTCGGATTGCCAGATGGTGAAGCGTGATTCATCACTCCAATGGCAGCCGACGCTTGGCATTGTGCATGGTAATCTTAGGCTTGTGTGGGACTGCTCGGCCATGGAAACCCATTTCATGAAGCTCCCGACGAACAGTTATTGTGCTGACGTTGCTTCCAGAGGCAGTTTGGAACTCGGTAGTGAGTGTTGCAACTGAGGACAGACGATTCTTATGCACTACACGCTTCAGCACTCGGCAGTCCTGTTCTGTGAGCATATGTGGCCAACCACTTCGCGGCAGAGCCGTTGTTGCTCCTAGACGTTTCTCCTAGATGTTTCTACTCCTAGACGTTGCTCTTAAACATTTCTAGAATAACAGCATTTACAGTTGCCTGGGGCAGCTATAGCAGGGCCGGAATTTGACAAACTGACTTCATGGAGAGGTGGCATCCAATGAAGGTTCCACGTTGAAATTCACTGATTTCTTCATTAAGGCCATTCTACTGACAATGTTTGTCTATGGAGATTGCATGGCGATGTGCTCGATTTTATACACCTGTCAACAACAGGTGTGGCTGAAATAGCTGAATCCACTAATTTGAGGTGGTGTCCACATACTTTTGTAAATATAGTTTACTAGCAGTAGCACAGGTTTGACTGACTTGACTGTTCACAGGAAAGAAGACAGTACTCCATTTTCCGTACTGATCTGAGTGAGAGAACACTTAGACTATAGCCTCTGTTTATTACCATTTTTAAACTACTGAGCCAAGCCTAAACAAATATTTCACATTCATTTTTTTATTTTATTGAACCTTTATTTAACTAGGAAAGTCAGTTAAGAACAAATGTATATTTACAATGACGGCCTACACCGGCCAAACCCAGACGACGCTGGGCCAATTATGTGCCGCCCTATGGCTGTTAGGGTTGCAAAGGGATTAGGGTTGCAAAGGGTCGGAACATTCTAGGTCTTGGGGATAGTTTAACCAAAATATGCTACAATTCAATGGAATTGCAACCCTCTTCATGCACAGTGAATTATTCCATCATATCTACAGCTGATTCTCAAGATCTTTCACACTAATGAGATGCTATTGAGCCCACACTACTACCTTGTCAGAGCCAAGGACTACATGCTTTCTGGTACATTGTGATTACAATACTGGGTGGGGTGAATATATTTTATATGACATACATCATTTTTAGTTAACTAGTATATAGTAGCCTACAGCAAAGTGTGTTTAAATCATTTCTAACTTGTTAACAATTTCTGCTAGTTAGTTTTTGCTACCATGTGGGTTTTAGCTTGTTTGAGCCTGCTAACTGAGGAGTGTTAATTCACCTGTTTCCATACATGCTTTATTTAAAACCTTTATCTTACAAAGGAGTTGTTTAATCTAACTGTTTAACTATTTATCTGTACATGGAATTGTATGGTTTTTTAAACTCATGTTTTCCTTACAGGAAAATGCCACGGCACTATCTGATGTGTGGAGACATTTCACTGCAGCTAATGTAGAAGGAAAAGCTGTGTACATTTGCAAATACTGTGCCAAATCATAGGTGAAGAATGCAACAAAGATGCAGAATCATCTGGCCAAGTGCATAAAGTTCCCTCAGCGCTCACAACAAGCAACCTCTGACAGATGTCCCTCTACTTCTATTCGAGGTGAAAATGATGGATCAGACACCTTATCGATAGCAACAGCTCATGTCCTCCTGGAATCAGACACCTTATCGATAGCAACAGCTCATGTCCTCCTGGAATCAGACACATTATCGATAACAACAGCTCATGTCCTCCTGGAATCATACGTTTCTTTACTCAATGGAGGAACGTAGTCAGAGAAATGCTAATGAATGTCTTGCTCGAGCTGTGTATGCAACTGGTTCACCTCTGATGCTCACAGGAAATGTGTATTGGAAGAGATTTCTGAATGTTCTTGGCCCAGCATACACCCCTCCAACCAGACATGCTTTATCTACTAATTTGCTGGATGCAGAGTTCAAGTGAAGGTCAAGCAAATCATAGAGAAAGCAGTTTATATTGCAATCATCTCTGAGAAGTGGTTGAATGTTCATGGGCAAGGAATAATTAACTACATCTCCACCCCTCAACCAGTATTCTACAAGAGCACAGACACAAGGGACAACAGACACATCGGTCTCTTCATTGCAGATGGGCTGAGATGGGCAGTCATCAATGACCTTGGACCACAAAAGGTATTGCATTGGTGACAGACAATGCTGCGAACATGAAGACTGCTTGGTCTAAAGTGGAGAAGTCCTACCCTCACATCACACCCATTGGCTATGCTGCTCATGCATCGAATCTGCTCCTCAAGGACATCATGGCACTGAAAACAATGGATACACTCTACAAGAGAGCCAAGGAAATGGTTAGGTATTTGAAGTTTCATCAAGTTATAGCAGCAATCTACCTCACCAAGCAAAGTGAGAAGAATAAGAGCACCACATTGAAGCTGCCCAGCAACACCCATTGGGGTGCAGTCTCCTGGAGGGGAAGGAGTCTCTCCAAGAAATGGCCATATCACAGTCTGCCGATATGGACAGCCCCATCAAGAGGATCCTCGTGGATGATGTATTTTGGGAGAGAGCGGTAAGTAGCCTGAAACTCCTGAAAACTATAGCAGTAGCCATTGCATGGATTGAGGGAGACAATGCCATCCTGTCTGATGTTCAGACTCTGCTTGCAGATGTAAGAGAAGAAATCCGTACTGCCCTGCCCACTTCACTGTTGCTCCAAGCAGAGGAAACTGCAGTTCTGAAATACATCAAAAAGCGTAAAGACTTCTGCCTGAAGCCCATACACGCCACAGCGTACATGTTGGACCCCAAGTATGCTGGTAAGATCATCCTGTCTAGTGCAGAGATCAACAAGGCCTATGGTGTCATCACTACCATATTTCACCACCTTGGCCTGGATGAGGGAAATGTTATTGGCAGTCTGGCGAAGTACACTTCCAAGCAAGGGCTTTGGGATGGAGATATGCCATAAGCAATATGGCAGTCGTGCCAACATACAGTATCTCATCAGCTACCTGGTGGAAGGGAATTTGTGGATCTGAGGCTCTTTCCCCTGTTGCCTCCATCATCCTCCAAATCCCACAAACATCATCCACTTCAGAGCTCAACTGGTCCTTGTTTGGGAACACAAACCAAAGCACGCAACAGGCTGACCAATACAAGGGTTGACAAATTGGTGGCCATCCGGGCAAATTTGAGGCTTTTTGAGCCTGACAACGAGCCATCCTCAACAGGGTTGGAAAGTGACAGTGAAGATGAGGCCTCAGAGTCTGATGATCAAGAGGTGGACATTGAGGAGATCCAGGGAGAAGACATGGAAGCCTGAGAGGAAACCAACCAAAGCTTTAGTTTCTAGACTATCATCTTACAGAAGATGAATGTTGAAAATGTTTTTGGGAGATGCGATGGATCATTGGGGATCATTCAATATTCCCTTTCTTTTGTTAAGTGAAATCATCCCATGTGAAGAGTCAACTCATTTAATTAAAGTTAAATTCTTAAGTAAACAGTTTTTTAGATTTCTATTGGAAGGATTTAATCATTTGCAATCATGTCTACTTATGATAAGGTAAAAGGTTTATGTTTCTGTCTCTATGGTAAATATATCCAATGCGAAAACATCTACATTTAAATGGTATTAATTAGCATATATTTCCATTAATTCCCATATATTCCCATTAATTCCCACGGAAAGTGTCCACCTCTGAATATTCCCCAAAATGTGCAAACCCTAGTTGTGATACAGCCTGGATTCGAACAAGGGTGTCTGTAGTGATGCCTCTAGCAGTGAGATGCAGTGCCTTAGACCACTGTGCCACTCTGGATCCATGGGGTGGCAGAGGTTGGGTTCAACGAGATCTAACACCTTCTGCCACCACTTAAGAGGCATTAGAGACCGGTGCAGCCAAGCAGAGCAGAGATGTGAGATAATTACACACACACAGCCCTTATCAGACGACATTACCCTCACAATATCATCTCCCAGATACTTCAGGGCAGGTATAAAGGGCTTTGCTCCCATATCCGTCATGGCAGGATTAAAGGGCTTTGCTCCCAGATCCTTCAGGGCAGGTATAAAGAGATTTGCTACCAGATCCTTCAGGGCAGTTTTAAAGGGCTTTGCTACCAGATCCTTCAGGGCAGGTATAAAGGGCTTTGCTCCCATATACTTCATGTCAGGATTAAAGGGCTTTGCTACCAGATCCTTCAGGGCAGGTATAAAGGGCTTTGCTACCAGATCCTTCAGGGAAGGTATAAAGGGCTTTGCTACCAGATCCTTCAGGGAAGGTATAAAGGGCTTTGCTACCAGATCCTTCAGGGAAGGTATAAAGGGCTTTGCTACCAGATCCTTCAGGGCAGGAATAAAGGGCTTTGCTACCAGATCCTTCAGGGAAGGTATAAAGGGCTTTGCTCCCAGATCCTTCAGGGCAGGTATAAAGGGCTTTGCTACCAGATCCTCCAGGGCAGGTATAAAGGGCTTTGCTCCCATATCCTTAATGGCAGGATTAAAGGGCTTTGCTCCCAGATCCTTCAGGGCAGGTATAAAGGGCTTTGCTACCAGATCCTTCAGAGCAGGTTTAAAGAGCTTTGCTCCCAGATCCTTCAGGGCAGGTATAAAGGGCTTTGCTACCAGATCCTTCAGGGCAGGTATAAAGAGCTTTGCTACCAGATCCTTCAGGGCAGGTTTAAAGAGCTTTGCTACCAGATCCTTCAGGGCAGGTATAAAGGGCTTTGCTACCAGATCCTTCAGGGCAGGTATAAAGGGCTTTGCTACCAGATCCTTCAGGGCAGGTATAAAGAGCTTTGCTACCAGATCCTTCAGGGCAGGTTTAAAGAGCTTTGCTACCAGATCCTTCAGGGCAGGTATAAAGGGCTTTGCTCACAGGTCATTTAGTGCAGGTTTAAAGGGCTTTGCTCCCAGGTCATTCAGGGAAGGTTTAAAGGGCTTGGCAAGCATGGTTCCTGATGATGACACACTTCAGCTGGCTGTTCAAGCCAAAGCGCTCACCCCATGTACCCGGATCAGTCAACAACATTGAACATTCATTTGATTTGTGGCCTCTCCCTGAAACCTGCTTACCGGGAAGGTCTGAATAATGTCCATAGACACTTCAGTGCTAATCAAGAAATCATACGTCTGCACAGAGAAGCTCACAGACATAGCAACACAAGACAAGAACCAATCATAACCCACACGTATGCTCCCTACCTCCTCAACCATGCTGATCTTTTTCAGACAGAGTTATACCACCAGTCTGACAGGGACCAATGTGTGGAGTTAACAGGAGTTATACCACCAGGAGTTATACCACCAGGAGTTATACCACCAGTCTGACAGGGACCAATGTGTGGAGTTAACAGGAGTTATACCACCAGGAGTTATACCACCAGTCAGACAGGGACCAACGTGTGGAGTTAACAGGAGTTATACCACCAGGAGTTATACCACCAGGAGTTATACCACCAGTCAGACAGGGACCAATGTGTGGAGTTAACAGGAGTTATACCACCAGTCTGACAGGGACCAACGTGTGGAGTTATACCACCAGGAGTTATACCACCAGTCTGACAGGGACCAACGTGTGGAGTTAACAGGAGTTATACCACCAGGAGTTATACCACCAGTCAGACAGGGACCAACGTGTGGAGTTAACAGGAGTTATACCACCAGGAGTTATACACCCAGGAGTTATACCACCAGGAGTTATACCACCAGGAGTTATACCACCAGGAGTTATACCACCAGTCTGACAGGGACCAATGTGTGGAGTTAACAGGAGTTATACCACCAGGAGTTATACCACCAGTCTGACAGGGACCAATGTGTGGAGTTAACAGGAGTTATACCACCAGGAGTTATACCACCAGTCTGACAGGGACCAATGTGTGGAGTTAACAGGAGTTATACCACCAGGAGTTATACCACCAGGAGTTATACCACCAGGAGTTATACCACCAGTCTGACAGGGACCAACGTGTGGAGTTAACAGGAGTTATACCACCAGGAGTTATACCACCAGGAGTTATACCACCAGTCTGACAGGGACCAATGTGTGGAGTTAACAGGAGTTATACCACCAGGAGTTATACCACCAGGAGTTATACCACCAGGAGTTATACCACCAGTCAGACAGGGAACAACATGTGGAGTTAACAGGAGTTATACCACCAGGAGTTATACCATCAGGAGTTATACCACCAGGAGTTATACCACCAGGAGTTATACCACCAGGAGTTATACCACCAGTCTGACAGGGACCAACGTGTGGAGTTAACAGGAGTTATACCACCAGGAGTTATACCACCAGGAGTTATACCACCAGTCTGACAGGGACCAATGTGTGGAGTTAACAGGAGTTATACCACCAGGAGTTATACCACCAGGAGTTATACCACCAGGAGTTATACCACCAGTCAGACAGGGAACAACATGTGGAGTTAACAGGAGTTATACCACCAGGAGTTATACCATCAGGAGTTATACCACCAGGAGTTATACCACCAGGAGTTATACCACCAGGAGTTATACCACCAGTCTGACAGGGACCAACGTGTGGAGTTAACAGGAGTTATACCACCAGGAGTTATACCACCAGGAGTTATACCACCAGTCTGACAGGGACCAATGTGTGGAGTTAACAGGAGTTATACCACCAGGAGTTATACCACCAGGAGTTATACCACCAGGAGTTATACCACCAGTCAGACAGGGACCAACGTGTGGAGTTAACAGGAGTTATACCACCAGGAGTTATACCACCAGGAGTTATACCACCAGTCAGACAGGGACCAACGTGTGGAGTTAACAGGAGTTATACCACCAGTCTGACAGGGACCAACGTGTGGAGTTAACAGGAGTTATACCACCAGTCAGACAGGGACCAACGTGTGGAGTTAACAGGAGTTATACCACCAGTCAGACAGGGACCAATGTGTGGAGTTAACAGGAGTTATACCACCAGGAGTTATACCACCAGTCAGACAGGGACCAACGTGTGGAGTTAACAGGAGTTATACCACCAGGAGTTATACCACCAGTCTGACAGGGACCAACGTGTGGAGTTAACAGGAGTTATACACCCAGGAGTTATACCACCAGGAGTTATACCACCAGGAGTTATACCACCAGGAGTTATACCACCAGTCTGACAGGGACCAATGTGTGGAGTTAACAGGAGTTATACCACCAGGAGTTATACCACCAGGAGTTATGTCCACCAGTCTGATGAAGACCAAAGTTATACCACCAGGAGTTATGACCACCAGTCAGACAGGGACCAACGTGGGAGTTAAAGCCATTATACCACCAGGAGTTATACCACCAGGAGTTATACCACCAGTTATCAGACCAGGTGACTGACAGGGACTGGTGGGTTAACAGGAGTTATACCACCAGTCAGACAGGGACCAACGTGTGGAGTTAACAGGAGTTATACCACCAGGAGTTATACCACCAGGAGTTATACCACCAGGAGTTATACCACCAGGAGTTATACCACCAGTCTGACAGGGACCAACGTGTGGAGTTAACAGGAGTTATACCACCAGTCAGACAGGGACCAACGTGTGGAGTTAACAGGAGTGACCTGTGACCTGGCCTTCTCTTCCTGGTGCAGCCAATCAAAAAGTTGACAGTGAAGTGCCGTCAGCACTGAGTAAAGAAAGGGGAGCTTCAATCAAAGAAAGAGCTGAGGTCAAGCTTCCTGCTATACTCGACAGACCCCACATTTTCTGGCCAGTTTGGATGTCAGAGACAAACTCCAGCCCTCTCATGAAGCACACAAAGAGACGACCCCGCCAGACATCTCTAAACTATGACAACCAGTCATCAGTAAAGTCATGAACACTAGGGGAAGTAAAAACAAAGCCATTGACACATGCACCAACCAGGGTCAGTAATAACTGTCTCAACAGGGTGCAGAGAGATGTCAGACCTACAACCTGGTGACCTGGTATAACTGTCAGAGTAAAACATTTTGTTGTTTGGACCAGCAGTGAGCAACCTAGGGTCAGAAATGTCAGAAACCTATTGACCTAAACCTGGTCAGTAGAGGAAAGACATTTAAACCTATTGCTTTTCAGACCAGTCAGTATTGGATTGTCAGTAAGACAAACCTATTGACAGTATACAACCTAAAAACTCCAGTAAGACACCTATTGCTTTTCAGTAAAGAACCTATTGTCAGTATACAACCTACTATCAGACACAACTTTCTTGTCAGTATGACAACCATTGTCAGTCATTTCAGGTGGCTGTAATGACCTATTGTCAGTAAACAACCTATTGTCAGTTGGGCCTGGGTCAGTAAACAAGTGCACATGTCAGTAAACAACCTCAGTATATAACTGCAGTATATAACCTATTGTCAGTATACAACCTGTCAGTAAACAACCTATTGTCACCAACCTGTCAGTAAACAACCTATTGTCAGTATAAACATTGTCCCATTGTATACAACCAACCTATTGTCAGTATATAACTGTCAGTAGTATACAACCTATTGTCAGTATACAACCTATTGTCAGTATACAACCTGGTGACCTATCTTGTCAGTATATAAAGTATTTCCAACCTATTGTCAGTATACAACTTTGTCAGTAAACAACCTATTGTCAGTAAACAACCTATTGTCAGTATATAACTGTCTATCAACTATTGTCAGTAAACAACCATTGTCATTATAACTGTCAGTATACAACCTATTGTCAGTATACAACCTATTGTCAGTATACAACCTATTGTCAGTATATAACTGTCAGTATATAACCTATTGTCAGTATACAACCTATTGTCAGTATACAACCTATTGTCAGTATACAACCTATTGTCAGTATACAACCTATTGTCAGTATACAACCTATTGTCAGTATACAACCTATTGTCAGTATACAACCTATTGTCAGTATACAACCTATTGTCAGTATATAACTGTCAGTATATAACCTATTGTCAGTATACAAACCTATTGTAGTATACAACTATTGATCAGTATCAATATTGTCAGTGAACCCTGGTCAAAACAACCTAATTGTCAGGCAAACAACCTATTGTCAGTATACAACCTATTGTCAGTAAACAACCTATTGTCAGTATACAACCTATTGTCAGTAAACAACCTATTGTCAGTATACAACCTATTGTCAGTAAACAACCTATTGTCAGTATATAACTGTCAGTATACAACCTATTGTCAGTAAACAACCTATTGTCAGTAAACAACCTATTGTCAGTAAACAACCTATTGTCAGTAAACAACCTATTGTCAGTAAACAACCTATTGTCAGTAAAATAACCTATTTTTGTCAGTATACAACCTTTGTCAGGATTATACAACCTATTGTCAGTAAACAACCTATGTCAGTAAGGCAACCTAGAGGAGTAAACAACCTATTGAGAAACAATTTATTGTCAGTAAACAACAAGTATGACAAAATCCTAGGTCAGTATACAACCTATTGGGGATCAAATACAGTTTTTATACAACCAGGAGTCAGAGGATATAACTGAGTATAAATGAGATTGTCAGTATACAACCAATTGTCAGTATACAACTGTCAGTATACAACCTATTGTCAGTATACATTCTGACACATTCTACAGTAAATGGACAGACTGCTTCGAGATGCAAATCCTTCTAGAAGAAAAGTAATTAAAGATTAGGAGAATTACTGAGGCAACATCATGCAGTGCCTCAGAAAAGCAAACCAAATGTATTCTTCTGATCAGCAGTCTAATTTGGTTGTGACGTGCTGTGAAAACGCCTGTGTGTCCTGGCAATGAAGAGAGGATGGAGAGGACAGGGGAGATGAGAGGAAGGCAGGAGCAGAGGAGTGAGAACAGAGGGTGGAAATGAGAGGAGAGGATGGAGAGGACAGGGGAGATGAGAGGAAGGCAGGAGCAGAGGAGTGAGAACAGAGGGTGGAAATGAGAGGAGAGGATGGAGAGGACAGGGGAGATGAGAGGAAGGTAGGAGCAGAGGAGTGAGAACAGAGGGTGGAAATGAGAGGATGGAGGGACAGGGAGATGATGAGAGGAGAGGCAGGAGCAGAGGAAGTGAGATGAAAGAGAGGAGAGGCAGGGGAGATGAGAGGAAGGCAGGAGCAGAGGAGTGAGAACAGAGGGTGGAAATGAGAGGAGAGGATGGAGAGGACAGGGGAGATGAGAGGAAGGCAGGAGCAGAGGAGTGAGAACAGAGGGTGGAAATGAGAGGAGAGGATGGAGAGGACAGGGGAGATGAGAGGATGGAGAGGACAGGGGAGATGAGAGGAAGGCAGGAGCAGAGGAGTGAGAACAGAGGGTGGAAATGAGAGGAGAGGATGGAGAGGACAGGGGAGATGAGAGGAAGGTAGGAGCAGAGGAGTGAGAACAGAGGGTGGAAATGAGAGGAGAGGAAGAGAGAGGATAGGGGGAAGAGTGTCAAGACTTGAGAGGAGACGAGACGAGAGGAAAAGGTGACAATGAGAGGAGGGGGGGAAGACATGAGAGAAGAGGAGAGATTAGAAGACAGGAGAGGAAGAGCGAAATAGGAGAAAGAGGAGAGGAGGAGGGAGACAAGAGAGAGAAAGGGGGAGAGGAGAAAAGAGGAGAGGGAGAGGAGATAGTTTTGGGGAAATAGAGAAGTTGTGGGGAGAGGAGCCAAGCCCAGTGGATTATCCCAGTGACTGGAGAGACTAGCGTGACAGTAGTGGAGCTCACTGGGGAGAGGATCCTTGTCTCTTTAACTGGCTTTGGTTGAGCTGCTGTTTATCGGTGTAGCGACTCGCCAAGATTCGCTACACCAGCGGCCAAATCCACGCTAATCTAATCAGGAAACAGCCATTCCCATTCAACCAGTGAACCGGCCGAAGAGTATTACTCCCCCCCCCGCAACACACGCTCACAGAAAGGGTTGGAGTCGGTTAGGATAGGGGTTGGGTGGGAGACAAGCGTTTTACACCAGGGTTAACAGTTAGCGGGGGGATTTGGAGTCATCTGTATGCTGGATTTGGGTACCCCATTGTGAGCCACAAGCCAGCTAATCTTCATTACCACACACAATGACAGGGCAGAGAGAATGGCACTCGGCTGGAAATGAGTTTGGCGAAACAAAAGAGCTGTGAGGGAGAGAAAGAGGGGGGGGGGATAACAGAGGCAGAGGAGAGAGAGGGGAGAGATAAAGGGAACAGCGAACCGGAAAAAGTCAGCTTCCTCTTCATACAGGCTTGGTGCAGATACAGAATGGGCACCCAAGTCACGTCGTCCAGAATGGAGAACAGGCTAAACTGGGTCTGTACAGATAGGACCTGTTAGGTTTTGTTTCTGTCTGCTGCACGGTGCTACGGGCGGCAAGGCACCTAGCGGTTAAGAACATTGGGACAGTAACAGAAAGGTCACTGGTTCAAATCCCGAGCAGACTAGTTTAAAAAATCTGTAGATGTGCCCTTGTGCAAGGCACTTAACCCTGATTGCTCCTGTAAGTGGCTCTGGATAAGAGCATCTGCTAAAGGACTAACATGTAAACGATTTGCCCAGGTCAAACACAGTCTGGTAGTGAGGGCTGAGGTGTGATGTCTACAGATGTGCAGTGTTTGAAGAAAGGGGTTGTGAAAGGCTATTTCACAGCCAGTCATGGGACTGATTATTGCCAACCACTGAGGTTCACTAGGGGTCAAGAGGGTCATCTCCACTGATTACAGCATTGAGATATTGACCCCTAGTTAACCTCAGTGGGGGCATTTGGTCAACTCCACCAACCACCGATTACAGCATTGAGATATGCCCCCACTGAGGTTAACTAGGGGTCAAGAGGGTCAACTCCACCAACCACAGCATTGAGATACGCCCCCACTGAGGTTAACTAGGGGTCAAGAGGGTCAAGTCCACCAACCACAGCATTGAGATACGCCCCCACTGAGGTTAACTAGGGGTCAAGAGGGTCAAGTCCACCAACCACAGCATTGAGATACGCCCCCACTGAGGTTAACTAGGGGTCAAGAGGGTCAAGTCCACCAACCACAGCATTGCGGTATGCCCCCACTGAGGTTAACTAGGGGTCAAGAGGATGAAGTCCACCAACCACTGATTACAGCATTGAGAAACGCTTCCAATGAGGTTAATTAAGGTTCAAGAGGGAAAAAAGGCGGGATCTTTCGAAAGCAGGTAACCACACCCTGCTAGGGCCTCAGGTGACGGGGTTAAAGTTCATGAGGTCAAAATTGTTTACACGTGTGTGTGTGTGTGTGAGCACAACTTCCCTCCCCCAGATTTAACTGGGAGGGTGTATGAGCCAGAAGAAAGAGATAATGTGTCGTTCTCCCCCGTCTTCATTCACACAGGAACGCTTTTAAAACAAACCTCAGGAACACAGATTAGCCAAGCTGCTTAAATATTGAACAACATACCTCTGTTGCCACTGCAGTGGGCTCTCCTCCAGAGATAGAACGGAAGAAAAGCCTGTTTAGTGTTCTGTGCTGATTGAGGACTGTGCCGTGGAAGGAAGCACGCTACTCTGCTTGAACCTGCTCACCCCTCTCTGCCCAGAGTCTGCCTCCTCAGTGAAATACTGAAACAGAGTGCAAGCACTTTAATCCCAATTTCCTCCCTATAACTAAACCTGTTTTTATAACAGAGCCTCTTCTTAATAGCCGAGCCTCTTCTTAATAGCCGAGCCTCTTCTTAATAGCCGAGCCTCTTCCTAATAGCCGAGCCTCTTCCTAATAGCCGAGCCTCTTCCTAATAGCCGAGCCTCTTCCTAATAGCCGAGCCTCTTCCTAATAGCCGAGCCTCTTCCTAATAGCCGAGCCTCTTCCTAATAGCCGAGCCTCTTCCTAATAGCCGAGCCTCTTCCTAATAGCCGAGCCTCTTCCTAATAGCCGAGCCTCTTCCTAATAGCCGAGCCTCTTCCTAATAGCCGAGCCTCTTCCTAATAGCCGAGTATCTTTTTAGTGAAGATAGAAGCACTACAACCAGACGTTTGCTTCTGTGTGTGTGTGTGTGTTGTGTGTGTGTGCTGCGTGAGCTGTCTGTCACATGGACGAAGGGCATAGTATGAGTCAGACACTGTAAAAATAAACAAGAGACTGGATTTCGGTTTTGTAAGCCTCTATTTGATTGGTTCAGGCTTGGAAGTCTATTTTGTAAGCCGGTGTTTGATTGGTTCAGGCCTGGAAGCCTGTTTTGTAAGCTCGTATTTGATTGGTTCAGGATTGGCAGGCAGGTCCCATTTAAAAGGAAATTAGTGCAGTATAGTATGAAAGGTGAGACTAAAGTTTATCTGATAAGGGCAACAACACATCTGCCACACTGATCATCAACACAGGGGCCCCTCAGGGGTGCGTGCTTAGTCCCCTCCTGTACTCCCTGTTCACCCACGACTGTGTGGCCAAGCACGACTCCAACACAATCATTAAGTTTGCTGACAACACAACAGTAGGCCTGATCGCCGACAGCGATGAGACAGCCTATAGGGAGGAGGTCAGAGACCTGGCAGTGTGGCGCAAGGACAACAACCTCTCCCTTAACGTGAGCAAGACAAAGGAGCCGATTGTGGACTACAGGAAAAGAAGGGCCGAACACACCCCCATTAACATCAACAGGGCCGTATGTGGAGCGGGTCGAGAGTTTCAAGCCCCTTGGTGTCCACATCACCAACAAACTATCATGGTCCAAACACACCAAGACAGTCGTGAAGAAGGCACAACAAAACCTTTTCCCCATCAGGCGACAAAAAATATTTGGCATGGGTCCCCAGATTATAAAGATAATTTCTACAGCTGCACCGTCCTGACTGGACCCCCCCCATGTTTTTACACTGGTGCTACTCGCTGTTTATTATCTATGCACAGTCACTTTAACCCCCACCTACATGTACATATTACCTCAACTAACCTGTATCCTCGCACATTGACTCGGTACTGGAACCCCCTGTATATAGCCTCGTTATTGTTATTTTATTTTGTTACTTTAGTTCATTTAGCGAATATATTCTTAACTATTTCTTGAACTGCATAGTTGGTTACGGGCTTGTCTGTAAGAGTTTCACGGTAAGGTCTACACCTGTATCTGGCGCATGTGACAAATACTATCTATCCATTAATACATTCATATAGGTAGAAAAGTCAGTCCCAGAGCCCCATCCAATCTAAACCACAGGTTCACATCTCAAGACAAAACAACTCTTTCATGG
Organism: Oncorhynchus nerka; assembly: GCF_034236695.1. Lineage (NCBI taxonomy): Eukaryota > Metazoa > Chordata > Actinopteri > Salmoniformes > Salmonidae > Oncorhynchus > Oncorhynchus nerka. The sequence continues at coordinate 11,464,410 of NC_088397.1, forward strand.
TACAGGGATCTTTTGTTACCCACATTAGTCATGTAGCACACGACCTCATCTCAACCCAAACACAACCTTCCCCCAACTCACCTTTCTACGAGCCATATCTGGGCTAGTATTACCTGTGTTTGTTCACCACTCACAGAGAGAGCGCCATTCACTTTGCACACAGAGATCAGTCACATGTGCTTGTGGTGAGTGTTTGAATGAATGCTTCCCATAATGGACTGTGTGCAGAGTTGTGCTTGATGTTGCCTGGTTGGTTGGAGCTATGGGGGACTGTTTGGAAGGAAAACACCGGCCCACAGTCCCTTGGCTGTGGGTTCACTGGTTGCACCAGTTCAGGCTTAAATCATTCCGACTAGTTGCGATTTAAGTGAACACATGGGACCTGCTCTACTGAACCGCATAGACAGAGTGGTCCCAGCAGACACCTGGGACCTGCACCACTGAACCTCATAGACAGAGTGGTCCCAGCAGGCACCTGGGACCTGCATAGACAGAGTGGTCCCAGCAGACACCTGGGACCTGCTCTACTGAACCTCATAGACAGAGTGGTCCCAGCAGACACCTGGGACCTGCTCCACTGAACCTCATAGACAGAGTGGTCCCAGCCGGCTACGACAAGAACACATCATTATACAGTAGGGCATGTAGAAGCATACAGGTAATAATGTACACAGATCACTGCCTTGCTATAGCTCCCTCTCTCATTCACTCTCTCTCTCACACACACACACACACCGCCTCCCCCTCCAGACACACAGACACACACACATACACCGCCTCCCCCTCCAGACACACAGACACACACACACACCGTCTCCCCCTCCAGACACACACACACACACACACTTCAAAATTATTGATGGTCTCTCTTATAAAACCCAGTCTGTTCCCTAAGGTATTCCCGGCAACATCACCGGGACTAAAATATCTAGCGACCCAAATAACTTCCCCCTGTTGGAACTGTCTGAGGCGCCCAACGTTACACCGAAGCCATTTGTTTGACTGGGTAATTAATTTCCTCCTTTTAATAACCAAATGTTTATGGTCTATCTAGGCCAAGAGTGTACAGTAGTGGGCCAGGGAGAGGTGGGGGATGCAGTCTATTGTATATTGCCTGGGAGACAGAACATCATAGACATACATTTGCTCTAAAATGGCTGCAGGACAGGAACTGGGGTCACAAGATTACAGTAAATAGGATCAACTGCTTGAATGGGGTCCTCTTTGGCCAAATATAGGCCTTCTATAGGTCTATACTGGTAGTGCAATGAGACAGACCAATAGTTCTGATCAAAACCAGGCCACTGATGTCAGAATAAGACTGTGAGGAATGACTTGCCCCAGGATTCATCAAATCACTGGGGGAGAAGATAGTCTGGAGACTAAATAGAGACCATTTGCCAGTTCAGCAGCCTAGCATTAGTTTCTGTAAAACCAGCCACCCTCCTATCCTTCAATCCCAGCAGAGTCAGCCTGTAGCTGCTATTGTGGTGAACCACAATGTAACTGACCAGGGTTCAAATCTAGGTCTGAACTTAGCCCTCTGAGCTAAAGCCTGGGCATTACTGTCTATAGTATAGCCGTAGCCTAACCACCACTGATGCACTACAGCTGATGGTGCATATTGTATTCCAGTAGCCGGGTCCAGCCAGCAGCCTGCGTTGCTCTGAGTGAGAGACAGCAGAGGGAGGGAGGGGGGAGGACATTACATCGAGGTCCTGACACACACTGGCTGACTGGAGAGCGGCCAGGTCGTGTTGGAACTGAGGAAATGATTACTCAGAGCATATGGAAATACCGCTGGGTTTGCATATTGGGCCACAGAGCTGAAGACACACACAGGAACCTCACACACACACACACACACACACACCCTGCTCTTATTGGGCAACTCAAAACCACCACATCTTCAGCATCCTACCTCTTCTCAGTAAAGGAAGCCAAGGTCTCTTTACATTCTGAACCTAACCACATGCCTCCATGTTCCCATTACTGAACTTTTCTCTCATGTGATCAGTCCCTCACTCTCTCATTCATCCCAATCTCCCTCACCATCATCCATGGGTAACTCTATATCCCAATCTCCCTCACCGTCATCCATGGGTAACTCTATATCCCAATCTCCCTCACCATCATCCATGGGTAACTCTATATCCCAATCTCCCTCATCCATGGGTAACTCTATATCCCAATCTCCCTCATCCATGGGTAACTCTATATCCCAATCTCCCTCATCCATGGGTAACTCTATATCCCAATTTCCCTCATCCATGGGTAACTATATCCCAATTTCCCTCATCCATGGGTAACTCTATATCCCAATCTCCCTCATCCATGGGTAACGCTATATCCCAATCTCCCTCATCCATGGGTAACTCTATATCCAAATCTCCCTCACCATCATCCATGGCTAACTCTATATCCCAATCTCCCTCATCCATGGGTAACTCTATATTCCAATCTCCCTCACCGTCATCCATGGGTAACTCTATATCCCAATCTCCCTCACCGTCATACATGGGTAACTCTATATCCCAATCTCCCTCACCGTCATACATGGGTAACTCTATATCCCAATCTCCCTCACCGTCATCCATGGGTAACTACCAATATGACAGAGGCTGAACCGTGCCTAAGCCACAGACGTTTATCCTGCACTATGTTCCTGTCTGTACGGCTTCCCCATTCTGTCTCTGGGTGCATCTGAAAGGGCATCCCTTTTCATATCCACTACTTCTGATCTAAAGTGCACTACTTCTGATCTAAAGTGCACTACTTCTGATCTAAAGTGCACTACTTCTGATCTAAAGTGCACTACTGTTTAACTCTCTCCTTCCACATCACAGTAAAGGACTCTTTGGCTGTTACTAGATGTCAATCCTTGCTTCCTCCGTCCTTGTTTCCTCCATTCCTCTCCTCTCTCTCAAAGAGCATAGGAGGAGGAGGTCAGAGGGCAGGGTCCTGGGATCCTCTCCTCCAATCCACTTTACCAGAAAGGTGAGGAATGGAATAAACGAGGATGGAGAAAACAGATTTGACATCTCCCTTCTCTAGACCTCGATGTTCCATGGGTAGGTGGGATTATTGTTCCAGACTAAACAAACAAATGATCCTAAACCTGCCTGGTGCTCGGTGCCGGCTGCTTAGCAACAGGTGTTACTAGACTAGAGAGATCTGAGGTTGATTTGTGTTTGGTTGTCAACAGCGGTTGATCACTGATTTGGCATGCTAGGACACCTTCCACTAACGTTTGTCTGGGGTTAAAGGTTATAGAAGAATAGGGCAGACAAGTAAAGTACCATGTATCCTTGGTACACTGTGTTCAGTTGGAACAAAACTCCATGGTCTTAGATAACAACAATGATGAACCTTCTCAGTCTTCCAGTTCCTCACCGATGCTGAGTGTGAGAGACAGACAGGAGAGAGAACGAAACAGAGACAGGCAGTCAGACAGGAAGGCAGGAAGACAGGCAGGAAGACAGACAGGCAGGAAGACAGACCGAGACCGAGAGAGGATAGAAGAATTGCCAAAATGCCAAATTTTAAGGACATGTCGGAAATGTCTGAGCCCTCTCTCTCGCTCTGGTTGCAATGCCAGGATGAATTGCGACGAGGCATGTCGGATCACTCTAAAGCACTGTAACAGCTTCCCATCTCCACTCAAATGATGTGAAAGTCATTGCCTGGCCATGTGTGAGTCTGGTGTGAGAATAAATGACTGGCTCCCTCTCCCCACTGTTAATCAAATCCCCCCAGGGCAGGGTTGCCAAATATGCTCAACGTGCTCGTCCAGCGCGGAGATGACAGAATCCATACATAAAGATGTGCTTTCCCTCCCCTTTTCTCCTCCTCCTCCTCATCCCCTCTTCCACCCTCTCCTCTCATCGTCTCTCCAAGAGGGTGCTACTGACGTGACAGTCACTCCTCTGAATGAGACGAGCCAGACAAATGAACGCATCGTCTCCTCCCTCCATCCTCTTCTTTACTTCATCAACACTCCACCTCTCCGTCGCCTCCTTTTCAATGCATCACCCACCCATCACTCGCAATCATCTTCTCGCTTGTTGAATGACGAGCTCACCTCTTGGAGGAGCAGGCAGAGTGCATTGTGGTCTGATCACTTAAAAGATGTGTTCTGAGGTCAGAGGGTGACACAGACAGACACACACACACAAAATGATGATTATGAAACTATTCACAGTGGAGTGCTTGAATGCCAGTTGAATAATGAGGGCTTGCTTTTAGCAACAGCCTTCTAATGCTTGTTTGCATGTCATTTTTCTCCCTGACAGTGCAATAGGAATCTCATTAAGAATCTCCTTGCTGTCAGTCTTTGTATCTGGTCTGAATTGCACTCTGAACTCTATTGTTCAGTGTTAGATACGTTAGATTAACCTGGTTGTCCAGTCTATGTTAGTTTATATACATTATATTAGCCTGGTGGTCCAGTCTGTGTTAGTTTATATACATTATATTAGCCTGGTGGTCCAGTCTATGTTAGTTTATATACATTATATTAGCCTGGTGGTCCAGTCTGTGTTAGTTTATATACATTATATTAGCCTGGTGGTCCAGTCTGTGTTAGTTTATATACATTAGATTAGCCTGGTGGTCCAGTCTGTTAGTTTATATACATTAGATTAGCCTGGTGGTCCAGTCTGTGTTAGTTTATATACATTATATTAGCCTGGTGGTTCAGTCTGTTAGTTTATATACATTATATTAGCCTGGTGGTCCAGTCTGTGTTAGTTTATATACATTAGATTAGCCTGGTGGTCCAGTGTATGTTAGTTTATATACATTATATTAGCCTGGTGGTCCAGTCTGTGTTAGTTTATATACATTATATTAGCCTGGTGGTCCAGTCTGTTAGTTTATATACATTAGATTAGCCTGGTGGTCCAGTCTGTGTTAGTTTATATACATTAGATTAGCCTGGTGGTCCAGTCTATGTTAGTTTATATACATTAGATTAGCCTGGTGGTCCAGTCTGTGTTAGTTTATATACATTAGATTAGCCTGGTGGTCCAGTCTGTGTTAGTTTATATACATTAGATTAGCCTGGTGGTCCAGTCTGTGTTAGTTTATATACATTAGATTAGCCTGGTGGTCCAGTCTGTGTTGGTTTATATACATTATATTAGCCTGGTGGTCCAGTCTGTTAGTTTATATACATTAGATTAGCCTGGTGGTCCAGTCTGTGTTAGTTTATATACATTAGATTAGCCTGGTGGTCCAGTCTATGTTAGTTTATATACATTATATTAGCCTGGTGGTCCAGTCTGTGTTAGTTTATATACATTATATTAGCCTGGTGGTCCAGTCTGTGTTAGGTTTAGCCAGTCCCTCTCTGTCAATTCATTGTCATGCCAGTGTCTGACGACGATACAAGAGTTAGCTACAGCAACTAGAACAGAATATAACTGTATTAGACTTAGATACAGCAACTAGAATATAACTCTATTAGACTTAGATACAGCAAATATAACAGAATAGATCTCTATTAGACTTAGATACAGCAACTAGAATATAACTCTATTAGACTTAGATACAGCAACTAGAATATATCTCTATTAGACTTAGAAAAGGCTGTTGCGCAGCAACTCACTGCCTTCCTGAAGACAAACAATGTATACGAAATGCTTCAGTCTGGTTTTAGACCCCATCATAGCACTGAGACTGCACTTGTGAAGGTGGTAAATGACATTTTAATGGCATCGGACCGAGGCTCTGCATCTGTCTTCGTGCTCCTAGACCTTAGTGCTGCTTTTGATACCATCGATCACCACATTCTTTCAGAGAGATTGGAAACCCAAATTGGTCTACACGGACAAGTTCTGGCCTGGTTTAGATCTTATCTGTCGAAAAGATATCAGTTTGTCTCTGTGAATGGTTTGTCCTCTGACAAATCAACTGTACATTTCGGTGTTCCTCAAGGTTCCGTTTTAGGACCACTATTGTTTTCACTATATATTTTACCTCTTTAACATAATGTTAACTTTCACTGCTATGCGGATGACACACAGCTGTACATTTCAATGAAACATGGTGAAGCCCCAAAATTGCCCTTGCTAGAAGCATGTGTTTCAGACATAAGGAAGTGGATGGCTGCAAACGTTCTACTTTTAAATTCGGACAAAACAGAGATGCTTGTTCTAGGTCCCAAGAAACAAAGAGATCTTCTGTTGAATCTGACAATTAATCCTAACGGTTGTACAGTCGTCTCAAATAAAACTGTGAAGGACCTCGGCGTTACTCTGGACCCTGATCTCTCTTTTGAAGAACATATCAAGACCATTTCAAGGACAGCTTTTTTCCATCTACGTAACATTGCAAAAATCAGAAACTTTCTGTCCAAAAATGATGCAGAAAAATTAATCCATGCTTTTGTCACTTTTAGGTTAGACTACTGCAATGCTCTACTTTCCGGCTACCCGGATAAAGCACTAAATAAACTTCAGTTAGTGCTAAATACGGCTGCTAGAATCCTGACTAGAACCAAAAAATGTTATCACATTACTCCAGTGCTAGCCTCCCTACACTGGCTTCCTGTCAAAGCAAGGGCTGATTTCAAGGTTTTACTGCTAACCTACAAAGCATTACATGGGCTTGCTCCTACCTATCTCTCTGATTTGGTCCTGCCGTACATACCTACACGTACGCTACGGTCACAAGACGCAGGCCTCCTAATTGTCCCTAGAATTTCTGAACAAACAGCTGGAGGCAGGGCTTTCTCCTATAGAGCTCCATTTTTATGGAACGGTCTGCCTACCCATGTCAGAGACGCAAACTCGGTCTCAACCTTTATGTCTTTACTGAAGACTCATCTCTTCAGTGGGTCATATGATTGAGTGTAGTCTGGCCCGGGAGTGGGAGGGTGAACGGAAAGGCTCTGGAGCAACGAACCACCCTTGCTGTCTCTGCCTGGCCGGTTCCCCTCTTTCCACTGGGATTCTCTGCCTCTAACCCTATTACAGGGGCTGAGTCACTGGCTTACTGGGGCTCTCTCATGCCGTCCCTGGAAGGGGTGAGTCACCTGAGTGGGTTGATTCACTGATGTGGTCATCCTGTCTGGGTTGGCGCCCCCCCCTTGGGTTGTGCCATGGCGGAGATCTTTGTGGGCTATACTCAGCCTTGTCTCAGGATGGTAAGTTGGTGGTTGAAGATATCCCTCTAGTGGTGTGGGGGCTGTGCTTTGGCAAAGTGGGTGGGGTTATATCCTTCCTGTTTGGCCCTGTCCGGGGGTGTCCTCGGATGGGGCCACAGTGTCTCCTGACCCCTCCTGTCTCAGCCTCCAGTATTTATGCTGCAGTAGTTTATGTGTCGGGGGGCTAGGGTCAGTTTGTTATATCTGGAGTACTTCTCCTGTCCTATTCGGTGTCCTGTGTGAATCTAAGTGTGCGTTCTCTAATTCTCTCCTTTCTTTCTTTCTCTCTCTCGGAGGACCTGAGCCCTAGGACCATGCCCCAGGACTACCTGACATGATGACTCCTTGCTGTCCCCAGTCCACCTGGACGTGCTGCTGCTCCAGTTTCAACTGTTCTGCCTTATTATTATTCGACCATGCTGGTCATTTATGAACATTTGAACATCTTGGCCATGTTCTGTTATAATCTCCACCCGGCACAGCCAGAAGAGGACTGGCCACCCCACATAGCCTGGTTCCTCTCTAGGTTTCTTCCTAGGTTTTGGCCTTTCTATGGAGTTTTTCCTAGCCACCGTGCTTCTAGGCTGGGTTTCTGTACAGCACTTTGAGATATCAGCTGATGTACGAAGGGCTATATCAATAAATTTGATTTGATTTGTTTTGATTTAGATACAGCAACTAGAATATAACTCTATTAGACTTAGATACAGCAACTAGAATATAACTCTATTAGACTTTGATACAGCAACTAGAATAGAACTTCATTAGTCCATCTGAGATGGAAATTCTTATTTTATTCTGCTCCAGGTCACCAAAGCCTATTTCCTCTTGAATTCTGTCCTCCTGTTTTCTAAGAAATGGCCGCTCAGTCATAAGATAGTGTCTCCTGAGCGCTGAGTAACGCCCTCCTGAGAAATGACGCTCAACCACATGAAGCTCCCTTTCATAAAGCGTGTGTCATGAGTGATGTCATCTCAGGACAATCTCTGTCCTCTCCTCCACATGGTGATGATCTATTGGATTCCTGGGACAAAGCTTTGCTCACCAACCTCTTTCTTCTTGCCGATTCCTTTGAGATGGTTTGATACAATTGCTATTACGTCGCTTCATTACTTCGAAATGTAGAGATCTGCATCATATCAGATGACGATAGTGATTTATCATACAAGTTACTGCACGTCTGACAATATTTCAGGGTTTTCTCACTACGAATTGAGAAATTAATGAAAAATGTATGGAAAAATACTATAATTGAATTGAATGAATCCCTCCATAAGTGAAAGGCTGAATTGAAGACTGCTCCTATATCTGAAGGCAGATATAGCATAAGTTAGAGAGGACTGCAGGCTTGGTGTTGAAGGCAGATATAGAATAAGTTAGAGAGGACTGCAGGCTTGGTGGTGAAGGCAGACATAGAATAAATTACAGAGGACTGCAGGCTTGGTGGTGAAGGCAGACATAGAATAAATTACAGAGGACTGCAGGCTTGGTGGTGAAGGCAGATATAGAATAAATTACAGAGGACTGCAGGCTTGGTGGTGAAGGCAGATATAGAATAAGTTAGAGAGGACTGCAGGCTTGGTGGTGAAGGCAGATATAGAATAAGTTAGAGAGGACTGCAGGCTTGGTGGTGAAGGCAGATATAGAATAAATTACAGAGGACTGCAGGCTTGGTGTTGAAGCCAGATATAGAATAAGTTAGAGAGGACTGCAGGCTTGGTGGTGAAGGCAGATATAGAATAAGTTAGAGAGGACTGCAGGCTTGGTGTTGAAGGCAGATATAGAATAAATTACAGAGGACTGCAGGCTTGGTGTTGAAGGCAGATATAGAATAAGTTAAAGAGGACTGCAGGCAGATATAGAATAAATTACAGAGGACTGCAGGCTTGGTGTTGAAGGCAGATATAGAATAAGTTAAAGAGGACTGCAGGCTTGGTGGTGAAGGCAGATATAGAATAAATTAGAGAGGACTGCAGGCTTGGTGGTGAAGACAGATATAGAATAAATTAGAGAGGACTGCAGGCTTGGTGGTGAAGGCAGATATAGAATAAATTAGAGCGGACTGCAGGCTTAGTGTTGAAGGCAGATATAGAATAAGTTAGAGAGGACTGCAGGCTTGGTGGTGAAGGCAGATATAGAATAAGTTAGAGAGGACTGCAGGCTTGGTGGTGAAGGCAGATATAGAATAAGTTAGAGAGGACTGCAGGCTTGGTGGTGAAGGCAGATATAGAATAAGTTAGAGAGGACTGCAGGCTTGGTGGTGAAGACAGAAATAGAATAAGCTAGATATATCCTGTATCTCCCCATACAGAACATGCACTCACAACACACTGGAGCTTATCAGAAACACAGTCTCAGAGGTCATGTCCTCACACGTGTGTGTGTTTTTGTGTGTGTGTTTGTGTGTATTTGTGTGTGTGTGTGTGTGTGTGTGTGTGTGTGTGTGTGTGTGTGTGTGTGTGTGTGTGTGTGTGTGTGTGTGTGTGTGTGTGATTTCACACGTCCTCTTACACACTAACCAGAGTGCTGCAGTCTGAAAATCCCATTGGGAGTTGATTCTTCATTTCATATGAACGAGCTAAGGAGGTGGGAAGGAGGGTGGGAAGGAGGAAGGGAAGGAGAGAGGGAGAGAAGGAGGGAGGGAAGGAGGGAAGGAGAGAAGGAGAGAGGGGAGGAGGGCGGGAGGGAGAGAGGGAGAGTAAGTGCTCTCCTCCTCCAGTCTGCATGCTGTGTGAGAAAGCAGCTGGGGCCCTACTGAGGATTACAACACACACACACACACACATACGCACGCACGCAGCCGGCTGGCTGAAGACAGGGTCAGGATAACACAAGAGATACTCCGGGGCAGATTCCCTGGTCAGTCAAAGGGAAAGCCGGTCAGTCAGTCCAGCTCCATGTCTGTCTCTTCATGCTTTCCTTTTTCTTTGACTCTCTATCTCTACATCTACATCTATCTGCTCCTGCAGGCTTGGCCCAGTGGACTGTGAAATGTGAAACCCTGCAGTAGCAAATGTGCATGCTTGGCACTTCACTCCTTTATCTCACTGTCCTCCTCTCTCCTCTCCCAGCCTCTTCTTGCCTCTACTCTCTCTCCTCCTCTCCTTGCTTCTACTCTCTCCTCCTCTCCTCTCTCCTGTACTCCCTCTCCTCCTACTCTCTCCTCCTCTCCTCATACTCTCTCCTCCTCTCCAGTCCTCTCCTCCTTTTCCCTTCTCTCCTCTTCTTGCCTCTACTCTCTCTCCTTGCTTCTACTCTCTCTTCCATCCTCTCCTCCTCCTCTTCTGTCCTGTTCTCTTCTTGTTTCTCCTCTCGTTTCTCCCCTCTCCTCTCCTTCCCTCTCCTCTCTGCTTTCTTCTCCTATCCTCACTCCTCTTTCTTCTACTCTCTCTCCCTCTATTCTCTCCTCTCCTCTCCTCCTCTCCTTATTGCCTGTACTCCCTCTCCTCCTATTCTCTCATCTCCTCTCTTCTTCCATCCTCTCCTGTTCTGTTCTGTTCTGTCTCGTCTGTTCTGTTCTGTCTCGTCTGTTCTGTCTCCTCTCGTCTCCTCTCCTCTCCTCTCCTCTCAGCTTTCTTCTCCTGCCCTCTCCTCATCTCCTCTCGTCACTCCTCTTGCTCTCCCTCTATCTCTCCCTCCCTCCTCTCTTTATCATCAACCACCACTGCTACCTGCCCGGTTGCTGGTGATCTCCACACACATGCACGCACACACACACAGCTCCTCTATACAGACATGCTATATCCCTTTCACTCCATTTAGAAACCAAGCACATCTCTGATACAGTAGAGTGATATTCGGCCATGTTGCCTGAGTACTGACTAGACATCCCTTATTGTGAGTGAACCCTGAAGGACAAAGTGAGTGTGTTGGAGGGCAGACAGACTGTGTCTGTAGGTCAATGTCAGCCAGCCCTTGTGTTGTGGCTGTAGTATTACAGTGTAGCCATGAGGTCCATGTGATGTGGCCAGTGATAATTCTACATCTACCAACTGGGTAGACAGGGAATAACAAAACACTCTACAAATTCTATCAAGACAGCTGGTCAGTCAGTCATGTGACAAAATAGGCAATGTGCTCCTACTCAGGTTATGGTTGGGTGCTGAATCTGTGTATTGTATTGCACGTCCTATTCATGTTCTATGGTCGGGCAGTCTCACCTCTTGTAGGCCTAGCAGCTGGTGCCATAACCACCTGATTTATGCCCTGTAGACAGGGAGGAGGGAACACCACGACAACGCCAGTGGTGACTAACATGCAGTGCCCTTTAAAACCAAGGTTCTACCACAGCATCACTTAAAGCATCACATGTCTACTGTGGGCCACAGCATCACTTAAAGCATCACGTCTACTGTGGGCCACAGCATCACTTAAAGCATCACATGTCTACTGTGGGCCACAGCATCACTTAAAGCATCACATGTCTACTGTGGGCCACAGCATCACTTAAAGCATCACATGTCTACTGTGGGCCACAGCATTAAGACAACATTGTTCCATGTGCCAGGCAGAGTTGTATGTGTTTTATACAGGCAATATTTCTCCATGGAGGTGGACAATGCCAGTCGCTTGTCCCTGAGTGGCTGCCGTCAGGTAGACAGGTCTGTTATAATGACTTATCTGGTCTGGGGATGTCAACTCCAGACCTTGAGACATTTTTCATTCACTCACACAAACATCTAGGAAATATTGCAAGCATATACATTGTAAGTACAATAGGCTGTGTCTCTAGAGTACAACATTTTGAAACTACACCAGGCCTATGTCAGCCTGGATTTACCACTCATTCTACCAGATTTATCAAAGCTTTTATTCCCCCAGGCCAGGATTCTACCAGATTTATCAAAGGTTTTATTCTCCAGGCCAGGACTCTACCAGATTTATCAAAGCTTTTATTCCCCCAGGCCAGGACTCTACCAGATTTATCAAAGCTTTTATTCCCCCAGGCCAGGACTCTACCAGATTTATCAAAGGTTTTATTCTCCAGGCCAGGACTCTACCAGATTTATCAAAGGTTTTATTCTCCAGGCCAGGACTCTACCAGATTTATCAAAGGTTTTATTCTCCAGGCCAGGACTCTACCAGATTGATGAGAGGTATTATTCCCCCAGGCCAGGACTCTACCAGATTTATCAAAGGTTTTATTCCCCCAGGCCAGGACTCTACCAGATTTATCAAAGGTTTTATTCTCCAGGCCAGGACTCTACCAGATTGATGAGAGGTATTATACCCCCAGGCCAGGACTCTACCAGATTTATCAAAGGTTTTATTCCCCCAGGCCAGGACTCTACCAGATTTATCAAAGCTTTTATTCCCCCAGGCCAGGACTCTACCAGATTTATCAAAGGTTTTATTCTCCAGGCCAGGACTCTACCAGATTGATGAGAGGTATTATTCCCCCAGGCCAGGACTCTACCAGATTGATGAGAGGTATTATTCCCCCAGGCCAGGACTCTACCAGATTGATGAGAGGTATTATTCCCCCAGGCCAGGACTCTACCAGATTGATGAGAGGTATTATTCCCCAGGCCAGGATTCTACCAGATTGATGAGAGGTATTATTCTCCAGGCCAGGATTCTACCAGATTGATGAGAGGTATTATTCTCCAGACCAGGTTTCTACCAGATTGATGAGAGGTATTATTCCCCCAGGCCAGGACTCTACCAGATTGATGAGAGGTATTATTCTCCAGGCCAGGATTCTACCAGATTGATGAGAGGTATTATTCTCCAGGCCAGGATTCTACCAGATTGATGAGAGGTTTTATTCTCCAGACCAGGATTCTACCAGATTGATGAGAGGTTTTATTCTCCAGGCCAGGATTCTACCAGATTGATGAGAGGTATTATTCCCCCAGGCCAGGATTCTACCAGATTGATGAGAGGTTTTATTCTCCAGGCCAGGATTCTACCAGATTGATGAGAGGTTTTATTCTCCAGGCCAGGATTCTACCAGATTGATGAGAGGTATTATTCCCCCAGGCCAGGACTCTACCAGATTTATCAAAGCTTTTATTCCCCCAGGCCAGGACTCTACCAGATTTATCAAAGGTTTTATTCTCCAGGCCAGGACTCTACCAGATTTATCAAAGGTTTTATTCTCCAGGCCAGGACTCTACCAGATTTATCAAAGGTTTTATTCTCCAGGCCAGGACTCTACCAGATTGATGAGAGGTATTATACCCCCAGGCCAGGACTCTACCAGATTTATCAAAGGTTTTATTCCCCCAGGCCAGGACTCTACCAGATTTATCAAAGCTTTTATTCCCCCAGGCCAGGACTCTACCAGATTTATCAAAGGTTTTATTCTCCAGGCCAGGACTCTACCAGATTGATGAGAGGTATTATTCCCCCAGGCCAGGACTCTACCAGATTGATGAGAGGTATTATTCCCCCAGGCCAGGACTCTACCAGATTGATGAGAGGTATTATTCCCCCAGGCCAGGACTCTACCAGATTGATGAGAGGTATTATTCCCCCAGGCCAGGATTCTACCAGATTGATGAGAGGTATTATTCTCCAGGCCAGGATTCTACCAGATTGATGAGAGGTATTATTCTCCAGACCAGGTTTCTACCAGATTGATGAGAGGTATTATTCCCCCAGGCCAGGACTCTACCAGATTGATGAGAGGTATTATTCTCCAGGCCAGGATTCTACCAGATTGATGAGAGGTATTATTCTCCAGGCCAGGATTCTACCAGATTGATGAGAGGTTTTATTCTCCAGACCAGGATTCTACCAGATTGATGAGAGGTTTTATTCTCCAGGCCAGGATTCTACCAGATTGATGAGAGGTTTTATTCTCCAGGCCAGGATTCTACCAGATTGATGAGAGGTTTTATTCTCCAGACCAGGATTCTACCAGATTGATGAGAGGTTTTATTCTCCAGGCCAGGATTCTACCAGATTGATGAGAGGTATTATTCCCCCAGGCCAGGATTCTACCAGATTGATGAGAGGTTTTATTCTCCAGGCCAGGATTCTACCAGATTGATGAGAGGTTTTATTCTCCAGGCCAGGATTCTACCAGATTGATGGTTTTATTCTCCAGGCCAGGTTCTATTGATTCCCCAGGCCAGGACTCTACCAGATTGAGAGGTTTTATTCTCCAGGCCAGGATTCTACCAGATTGATGAGAGGTATTATTCTCCAGGCCAGGATTCTACCAGATTGAGAGGTATTATTCCCCCAGGCCAGGATTCTACCAGATTGATGAGAGGTATTATTCCCCCAGGCCAGGATTCTACCAGATTGATGAGAGGTTTTATTCCCCCAGGCCAGGACTCTACCAGATTGATGAGAGGTATTATTCTCCAGGCCAGGATTCTACCAGATTGATGAGAGGTATTATTCTCCAGGCCAGGATTCTACCAGATTGATGAGAGGTTTTATTCTCCAGACCAGGATTCTACCAGATTGATGAGATGTATTATTCTCCAGGCCAGGATTCTACCAGATTGATGAGAGGTATTATTCCCCCAGGCCAGGATTCTACCAGATTGATGAGAGGTTTTATTCACCAGACCAGGATTCTACCAGATTGAGAGGTATTATTCTCCAGGCCAGAGCAGAGCCATGTCAGTAATACAGTAATATGACATTTATCAATGGTTACATAGTCTTTCAAATTACTGCAGTAATATCTGGTGTGTGACTGGACAGTGATCTTGAGTGAAGTCTGGATGTTTGAGTGGCTGACAGCAGGAAGCCAATTAAGAAGGTGACTAGAGAGGGTAAAGCCATGGTCATGGACCACTAGCCTTCATTTACACACAAAAACTCTACTGGCACAAGTAGCCGGCATCAAATGACCACGCACTGCTGTTGTCTGCAGCCCAGCGATGCTGGTGGCGAAAATGATCATCCCAAACCTCTTCCATCAGCGCAGGTGGATGGCATGCTGCATGGAAACCGCGTGCTACTTTAAATGCCTTTACACGCACCGCGTAAAACAAGAAACATCGAGACTTTATGCACATAGAGAAACCTGAACGTGTATATGTTGTCTTTCTTGCATAGTAAGTGAAACAGTTTACTTCCCAGCAGACCAGAGTTGAATAACGCCTGCAGCCCTACGGAGAGTAGAGCAGTACGTTGGTTTCACCATGTGTCCCCCGGCGTGACATTTCACCATAGAGCCTGGGCTTATAAAAACTATCACACAATGTGACTCGGAAACCTCGAGGCTTGACTCCTGGACCATATCATTCCCCCATTATAATCCCCCTCTTCCTATTCCCCATTTCCACAGCATCTTGTAAAAAGACCACTGGCTTATCTCGAACGGCAACCCTATACATCTGCGTTAATACATTATGCATTTGAATGGGGAACCTCCTCGCCTCATGCCGCCGAGGGTTTCAAAACAAGTAATCCGACGGAAGCAGATGTATTATTTATGTACAAAGCTCTGGTTTTATTATTCAGAGATCTACATCATCCCTGTCGAAATTATGACCGCTTTTCCCTAATTGCTGTTGACAGCTGAGACCATGCGCACCGGTGAAGGATACATTAGCGGCAGCGAATAACAACCTGCGCTCGGCTCAACACAGAACAGCACTCCGCCGGTATGATCTAATATCATAACACAATCATACTTAGTACAAGTTTACATTGCGACACTGTTAATATTAGACTACATGCTTCAAGTTAATCACACAGGGTAATATTCTTAACAATAGCCTAACAATACATCGTGCAGATTAAATTGCCTTAGTATGAAGATTTAATTGCAATAGCGCAGCGGTTTCCTTTCATAGACTCATCTATTTGACAAGTTACTATTACATTTAGGCTATAATACCTCTCTCTCTGAACTTGTGATGCAAGATATTGGAGGAAAGTTGACGCCTATGTCAGTGATTCGGGCGCACTTCGGTGGCTTTGCCAAACCACCATCAGCAATATAGCTACAGTTAACGATTAATATAGCTAACGATCGAAACTATATAGTTACCTGCTGCCAGTTCTCCTCCAGCGAAGGCATCGCAGAGAAGTAGCCGGTGTCATGCACGAGCTGGAGTTCCTGAAAAATACCGTGATTCGCCAAAACGTCCATGGTGATACTCTATGTGCAGAGCGCAGAAAGGAGACTGTTCCACGAAAAAAAAGGAATCCGGCTGCACCTAATCAAATGTCCACGTTCATGCCTTTCAGGAAATATAATGCATAGAAAGAAACATAAACAGACCCGAAAGAAGGAAATATATAGGTTCACTATTTGCTGGAGACTCTAATGAACGAGTTTAGACTTGGTGATAAACGCAAACTTGCAGAGATGATGGAGGCTCCATGTGTATCCGTAGGATATTGCTAGGTAGTAACCTTGCTCATCCCCACTAGACTTTTCCCCAGCGCTCCGCTTCCGTAGGAAAATGTTCGGGCAGGATGGTAGTAGGCTACAGGCATCGCAAGACAAACGGGGAGGAGAGTAGCGAGTGGAGGGGCGTGTACATACTGTCAATCAACTTCGTGCGTGGCTATATAAGGTAAATGGCTTTGACGATCCCGCCAAAGGGGCGATTTGACAGGTTAAGGTGTGTAAGAGGAGGAGATATGCAAATCATTGGACCACAATAGGCTCTCCCTCCCTGTCACTCAAGCCATATATACGTTTGAAAGGTGAGCTATTTATCCGAGGCTAAATAAATATGGTAATTGGCTCATCTCGGACTGTCTACTAAAATAAGTTAGAGCATAAACGTCTAGTCGTTTTCGTGGGCTCCTCGAATAGACAGGGAAACCAGGCTATATTCGGTTATAGACCTACACATTAACCATATACTCTACGTCTGACTAAAGTAGTAGACCAAAGAATTTAGAAAGACAAACACAGACCTTGGAGTTGCTTTGAAGGCACCAGGTCACCCATGATACAAGTCTGTATTCGACATCCATCCATGTGTGAGGAAGTCCGGAAATGACGTGGAAAAGGCCACTAGGGGCAATTGTGAGAGCTGTTACCTTTTAAGTAGGTTTCGTTTTGTTTGGGTGTTGGGGATGGTGAATGGGGGTGTAAGCATCTGCTACTGTTGCAGAAAGTTGAACCCAGTGATAAAAGTAATTTTTGAGACTTTTGTTTTAAGCCTGTCCCAAACCTTAACCCTTACGTTAACCATTTGGAGTTAATGACTAACCTCCCTCTAGTGCAACAGGTTGTATGTTCGAATCCGATGATAGAAAGTTGTTTTTGAGATTTTTGTCTCAAACCTTTACCCTTAATCATTCAAAGTTCATGTCTAACCTTAACCACTTCAAAATGGTGCGTTTGGAACAACTTCAAAATGATGAAAGTCTAATTGTGACGTGAGACTGTGAGCGTTTGTTGAAGGAACCAACATTGTGCAGTACATGTAGGATATACCCTGTGTCTTTCTCATTTGGGGTCACCAATTTACACAAGGCCCATTATGTGAGGTAAACAGGATATAGTGTATATAACAGTATTCTTCAGTGCAATGAAGTTGTTGGAATACGCCTCAGTGTGTGAATGGAACATAACTCTTGTTTGACAATAGACTACCATTGTGTGTTAGAGGTGCTTGTCACTATGACCTCTTCTGAAAGAGGACGTGAAGGAAGACTCCCCATGTGAGAATTAACTCAACCTTTCACCCTCAGACCTTACATTTTCTTAGTCAATGTAGACAAGATTGTTGGCATCTTACTTAAAAGTCCTGCTGAGACTGAGGCTGCACTAATATGGACACCGTAATACAAACATACAGTACCAGTCAAAGGTTTGGACACACCTACTCATCCAGGGGGTTTTCACTCTGCTGTCCAACTCATCCCAAACCATCTCAATTGGGTTGAGGTCGGGTGATTGTGGAGGCTAGGTCATCTGATGCAGCACTCCATCACTCTCCTTCTTGGTAAAATAGCCCTTACACAGCCTGGAGGTGTGTTGGGTCATTGTCCTGTTGAAAAACAAATGATAGTCCCTCTAAGCCTAAACCAGATGGGATGGTGTATTGCTGCAGAATGCTGTGGTAGCCATGCTGGTTAAGTGTGCCTGGAATTCTAAATAAATCACAGACAGTGTCACCAGCAAAGCACCCCCACACCATAACACCTCCTCCTCCATGCTTCCCAGTGGGAAATACACATGCGGAGATCATCCGCTCACCCCCCACCGAGTCTCACAAAGACACGGCGGTTGAAACAAAAAAAACTCAAATTTGGACTCCAGACTAAAGGACAGATTTCCACCTGTCTAATGTCCATTGCTCATGTTTTTTGGCCCAATCACGTCACTTCTTCTTATTGGTGTCCTTTAGTAGTGGTTTCTTTGCAGCAATTCGACCATGAAGGCCTGATTCACACAGTCTCCTCTGAACAGTTCATATTGAGATGTGTCTGTAACTTGAACTCTGTGAAGCATCTACAGTCGGGCAAAAAGTATTTAGTCAGCCACCAATTGTGCATGTTCTCCCACTTAAAAAGATAAGAGAGGCCTGTAATTTTCATCATAGGTACACTTCAACTATGACAGACAAAATGAGAAAAAAAAATCCAGAAAATCACATTGCAGGATTTTTAATGAATTTATTTGCAAATTATGGTGGAAAATAAGTATTTGGTCAATAACAAAAGTTTATCTCAATACTTTGTTATATACCCTTTGTTGGCAATGACAGAGGTCAAACGTTTTCTGTAAGTCACAAGGTTTTCAAACACTTTTGCTGGAATTTTGTCCCATTCCTCCATGCAGATCTCCTCTAGAGCAGTGATGTTTTGGGGCTGTTGCTGGGCAACACGGACTTTCAACTCCCTCCAAAGATTTTCTATGGGGTTGAGATCTGGAGACTGGCTAGGCCACTCCAGGACCTTGAAATGCTTCTTACAAAGCCACTCCTTGGGATCATTGTCATGCTGAAAGACCCAGCCACGTTTCATCTTCAATGCCCTTGCTGATGGAAGGAGGTTTTCACTCAAAATCTCACGATACATGGCCCCATTCATTCTTTCCTTTACACGGATCAGTCGTCCTGGTCCCTTTGCAGAAAAACAGCCCCAAAGCATGATGTTTCCACCCCCATGCTTCACAGTAGGTATGGTGTTCTTTGGATGCAACTCCTCATTCTTTGTCCTCCAAACATGTCGAGTTGAGTTTTTATCAAAAAGTTATATTTTGGTTACATCTGACCATATGACATTCTCTCAATCTTCTTCTGGATAATCCAAATGCTCTCTAGCAAACTTCAGACGGGCCTGGACATGTACTGGCTTAAGCAGGGGGACACGTCTGGCACTGCAGGATTTGAGTCCCTGGCGGCGTATTGTGTTACTGATGGTAGGCTTTGTTACTTTGGTCCCAGCTCTCTGCAGGTCATTCACTAGGTCCTCCCTTGTGATCATTTTGACCCCCATTTTGACCCCTTGTTATCATTTTGCTAATAATTGCTCCCACAGTTGATTTCTTCAAACCAAGCTGCTTACCTATTGCAGATTCAGTCTTCCCAGCCTGGTGCAGGTCTACAATTTTGTTTCTTTGACAGCTCTTTGGTTTTGGCCATAGTGGAGTTTGGAGTGTGACTGTTTGAGGTTGTGGACAGGTGTCTTTTATACTGATAACAAGTTCAAACAGGTGTCATTAATACAGGTAACGAGTGGAGAACAGAGGAGCCTCTTAAAGAAGAAGTTACAGGTCTGCGAGAGCCAGAAATCTTGCTTGTTTTTAGGTAATAAATACTTATTTTCCACCATAATTTGCAAATAAATTCATAAAAAATTCTACAATGTGATTTTCTGGATTTTTTTTTCTCATTTTGTCTGTCATAGTTAAAGTGTACCTATGATGAAAATTACAGGCCTCTCTAATCTTTTTAAGTGGGAGAACTTGCACAATTGGTTGCTGACTAAATACGTTTTTGCCCCACTGTATTTGGGCTGTAATTTCTGAGGCTGATAACTCTAATGAACTTATCCTCTGCAGCAAAGGTAACTCTGGGTCTTCCTTTCCTGTGGCGGTCCTCATGAGAGCCAGTTTCATCATAGCGCTTGATGGTTTTTGCGACTGCACTTGAAGAACTTTTAAGAGTTCTTGAAATGTTCCGCATTGACTGACCTTCATGTCTTAAAGTAATGATGGACTGTCATTTCTCTTTGCTTATTTGAGCTGTTCTTGCCATAATATGGACTTGGTCTTTTACCAAATAGGGCTAGCTTCTGTATACCACCCCTACCATGTCACAACACAACTGATTGGCTCAAACACATTAAGAAGGAAAGACATTCCACAAATGAACTTTTAAGAAGGCACAATTGAAATGTTAATTGAAATGCATTCCAGGTGACTACCTCATGAAGCTGGTTGAGAGAATGCCAAGAGTGTGCAAAGCTGTCATCAAGGCAAAGGGTTGCTATTTGAAGAATATCAAAAAAATATATATTTTGATTTGTTAAACACTTTTTTGGTTACTACATGATTCCATATGTCTTATTTCGTAATTTGGATGTATTTCACTATTATTCTACAAAGTAAGAAAATAGTAAAAATGAAGAAAAACCCTTGAATGAGTAGGTGTGTCCAAACGTTTGACCGGTAGTGTATATGAGACTGAGGCTGTCCTAATATATATATTGACTCAGGAGACTAAAAACAGGTAGACGAAATCTATTCTGATGCCTACTTTCACCTCATCTGTTTTTATGTGAGTAACAGAGCTTATTTGCCTGGATTTGTGTCAGTCTAGTTTATACTGAGTTACCTTACACACACACACACACACACACACACACACACACACACACACACACACACACACACACACACACACACACACACACACACACACACACACACACACACACACACACACACGGTGGCATGCAGCAGAGCCGTAATCTTATTACAGTGTTCTGGGAGGCTGGTTGACGGCCCTGGATGTGTGACTTACACATGGCATTTGGGGAGGGAGAGCACGCTGTGAGCTGATGAAGCACTGACTGACATTTATCCATTTGACTCGTTCAGCTCTCACTCTCTCTCTTTTTCTCTCTCACAGACACAGAGACACAGACAAACACACGCATGCACACACGTAACCACACAGTCTCTTTCTCTCTACCTCCTCTCTACACCTCTCCCTCTCCATTTTTCTCCCTACGTGTTGAGCCAGAGAGAGAGCTCAGATTAGATGCTCTCCCTACATGTTGCGCCAGAGAGAGAGAGAGTTCAGATAAGATGTTCTCCCTACGTGTTGAGTCAGAGAGAGAGAGCTCAGATAAGATGTTCTCCCTACGTGTTGAGTCAGAGAGAGAGCTCAGATAAGATGTTCTCCCTACGTGTTGAGTCAGAGAGAGAGAGAGAGCTCAGATAAGATGTTCTCCCTACGTGTTGAGTCAGAGAGAGAGAGCTCAGATAAGATGTTCTCCCTACGTGTTGAGTCAGAGAGAGAGAGAGCTCAGATAAGATGTTCTCCCTACGTGTTGAGTCAGAGAGATAGAGAGCTCAGATAAGATGTTCTCCCTACGTGTTGAGTCAGAGAGAGAGAGCTCAGATAAGATGTTCTCCCTACGTGTTGAGTCAGAGAGAGAGAGAGCTCAGATAAGATGTTCTCCCTACGTGTTGAGTCAGAGAGAGAGAGAGCTCAGATAAGATGTTCTCCCTACGTGTTGAGTCAGAGAGAGAGAGCTCAGATAAGATGTTCTCCCTACGTGTTGAGTCAGAGAGAGAGCTCAGATAAGATGTTCTCCCTACGTGTTGAGTCAGAGAGAGAGAGAGCTCAGATAAGATGTTCTCCCTACGTGTTGAGTCAGAGAGAGAGCTCAGATAAGATGTTCTCCCTACGTGTTGAGTCAGAGAGAGTGAGCTCAGATAAGATGTTCTCCCTACGTGTTGAGCCAGAGAGAGTGAGCTCAGATAAGATGTTCTCCCTACGTGTTGAGTCAGAGAGAGAGAGCTCAGATAAGATGTTCTCCCTACGTGTTGAGCCAGAGAGAGAGAGCTCAGATAAGGTGAAAGAAAAACTAACGATAGAGCTCATGCAAAAACACAGACCAAGACATGTAGCACCAACACACACACAGGCATTTTGCTTATCTCTGCATGGTTGACTGAGGTGTAAATATTTAACAACTGCTGGTGAGGACCCTGGTGGGCATCTCTGGGGGGTAAACCTACCATCACACACACACACACACACACACACACACACACACACACACACACACACACACACACACACACACACACACACAGTATGACCTTATCATACCAGCCTATGTTATGTGGCAGTAAACACACACACACGGCGTATCACCGTATCATCCCAGCCCATGTTGCATAGTGGTAAAGTGCATGCATACACACGCTGCTATTGCAACATAAAAGCTTCCGTCAGTTCCATTGAGAGTCCCTGTGTGCATGCATATCATAGATAAAAAAACAAACCGTCCACCACTCTGCTCACACTGTTGCACAGGGATGCTGACATCGCTTTCACCTGGCAGTTAGTGCTTTTACAGTATAAATAATTGAACGACTGCGATCCATCATTGGAATATGAGGCAGCAGGGCTGCTAATCCCGTCAGCTGAATGCAGGGCTTTTATTGAGGAAGATGGATCAGGACAATTTCAATGGACTTTAGTAGAGCAGAGAGCACAATGACAGATGCCCTTTACCCAAAAGGCAGTGGCTGGGTGTGTCACTGACAGGAGTTCACTCATTCAGGTATTTAAACAGGATGAGATTAATGGGGACCTCTATGCTCGGTGTTCATTGGTTCTAGTCTATTATGGTAAGCCTGCAGTGGAGTGGAACATCAATATGACCGCACATTTCAATGGTGATGTCTATGTGTGTGTTACCGTGCTTGCACTTCCTGGGACAGTTTCTGGGACTCAGATTCTACCTATTCTTGGACATTTAAATGTTTTCAATGGAGATGCTTCATTGAAGTGATCACTGGTGTAGTGGTGGAGAAGTGGGTTTACTCTCATTTTGCCAAAACATTTCCCAAACGGACCGCACGGCGAAGGAATGGCGGCCTGTGTGAAAAATCATATGAGAATTGTACTCTGAATGACCTAAAATGATCAATGCCATATTGGTCTTTCACAGTAAGACCAACCCAAGCTGTGCCGGTGAGTAGGCTAATAGTAGACTACCATTAAAATAGATGAGTCAGAAATGAACAGGTTTCTGATTGTTCCCAATTTTTTCAGGTTTTAGCTCTTAAAGTCACGCTTTTAAATAGAAAAACAACAACATTGGATGCTTAAGTCACATCAGGAGACCACTTTTGAGGACTGGGTAAAATCGAAGAAATGTATATTTTTTGTTGTTGTGTCGTTATCCTTTAATGAAAGTGTACAGGCAACCAGGGTTTGTGTAGCACACATGAGATGGAGCAGAACAAATGGCCACTGGATCATGATATCATTTGGACAGGAAGACATAGGCTACTTTAGTTAACATTTCATTGAGAAGGTTTTGGGGAAGCCGTTCCATCTGAAAACAGTTGCATGTGTGGTGTACGTTTTAGAACAGTGTTTTCCAGCTGATGACATTCTGGAACATTGGCATGTTGGCTTAACCACCATGTGCACATCGCTGCACTTACATGTGCAGAAATAATAGGTTATCAACATTTTAAGATAAACATTCTCATCTGTTCCATCAACCTTATTAATTGATACAGCATATACCTCCACTACACTACTTTGATACACATCAGTGGGAATTATGAAGTGTGTATATGCAATGCTCACTGAAGAAAAGGTGTGTATATACCTGCATATAGAGTACCACAGTATGAATCATTATAACCATAAAATCTATCGGTCAAACAGGGAAATGGTTCCAATCGTTTTTCCACCATTCATTTTCCCCATAGGGGGTTTCAGAAACACTTAAAATAAGGGCTGTGTTTCGTGTATTCTTACCCTGGCGTGATGTTTTGATAGCCTGGTCTGTGTTTCGTGTCTTCTTACCCTGGCATGATGTTTTGATAGCCTGGTCTGTGTTTCGTGTCTTCTTACCCTGGCGTGATGTTTTGATAGCCTGGTCTGTGTTTCGTGTCTTCTTACCCTGGCGTGACGTTTTGATAGCCTGGTCTGTGTTTTGTGTCTTCTTACCCTGGCATGATGTTTTGATAGCCTGGTCTGTGTTTCGTGTCTTCTTACCCTGGCGTGATGTTTTGATAGCCTGGTCTGTGTTTCGTGTCTTCTTACCCTGGCGTGATGTTTTGATAGCCTGGTCTGTGTTTCGTGTCTTCTTACCCTGGCGTGATGTTTTGATAGCCTGGTCTGTGTTTCGTGTCTTCTTACCCTGGCGTAATGTTTTGATAGCCTGGTCTGTGTTTCGTGTCTTCTTACCCTGGCATGATGTTTTGATAGCCTGGTCTGTGTTTCGTGTCTTCTTACCCTGGCGTGATGTTTTGATAGCCTGGTCTGTGTTTCGTGTCTTTTTACCCTGGCATGATGTTTTGATAGCCTGGTCTGTGTTTCGTGTATTCTTACCCTGGCATGATGTTTTGATAGCCTGGTCTGTGTTTCGTGTCTTCTTACCCTGACGTGACGTTTTGATAGCCTGGTCTGTGTTTCGTGTCTTCTTACCCTGGCATGATGTTTTGATAGCCTGGTCTTTGTTTCGTGTATTCTTACCCTGACGTGACGTTTTGATAACCGTGTAAATATCTCTCGGACAAGGTGACTTTTATCAATATATTTGCCTCTATTTACTCTCAGAATCGAAAATGCTAATTAGCAAAATCCCCTATGGGGAAAAATGAATAGTGGAAAAACGATTGGAACCATTTCCCTGTTTGACCGCTAAGTTTTATGGGTATTATGACACCTCCACCGTGGGGCTCTATACCCTTCACTACACCACTGCAGTGCCTACACCCTGGATGTCTAGATGTGTATGTACATAGATAACTACACATCTGCACTATCAGTTTGCAGTGGGAAGTCAAGACCACA
Source organism: Oncorhynchus nerka (assembly GCF_034236695.1). NCBI lineage: Eukaryota > Metazoa > Chordata > Actinopteri > Salmoniformes > Salmonidae > Oncorhynchus > Oncorhynchus nerka. The sequence continues at coordinate 11,489,496 of NC_088397.1, forward strand.
GCTGAAGTCTAGGGCCTTTTGTAGCACCCTAATGGACAGTTCTCCTCTTCAGACTATATTCTAAGACTCTATGCTTGGGCCCTGAATGCTGCAGACCTCCTCACTACCATCCTCCATTACTCATCTGAGCAAGGAGACAGGAGGGAGGAAGAGAGGAGGGAGGGACTGGAGGGATTTGGAGTGACAGGCTGAGAAAAACAGAAAAACGATAATGAATGCTAGGGGTTTCGGAGGTTCAGTCTCTGAAATAGAGAACCAGGGATGGGGGAGGGAGACAGAGCCAGAGAAAGTGCCCTTTTAGCTGGGTGATATTTAGTGCTGCGCTGGTCCTTCCTAAGCCAGAACACGCAGAGGAAATAGAACATAGACAAGGCCACCGTGGCCAGCTGTTTAGAACCAATTAAAGCCCGTTGAGTGTGAGAGAAAGAGAGAGAGAGTGACAGTGTGTGAAACGGACTGTTTCTAGCATTGTCTAGGCCTGCCAGTCTGTTGAAGGTTATCTCCAGGATACTGTGGCCCTTCTGTGCTGAGTGTGGCCATGATTGGCGACACCCATGTCCTTTTCACACTAGCAGAGCCGATCCGAGGCCAATCCAACTAATGGAGTAGACCAGCAATTCAACAGCATGGCGATCCAGTTTTGAAATAAAGATTGTGAGGATTGTGAAAGAAAATGTGTGGTTTTTGGTTGCAGTGAGATCTGCATTGATTAAATATGATTTGTGACAGTAAAAGGAGCAGTTTTCAGTAGGGTATGAATTGGTTTTATCTAAATTGATTAAATATAATTTGTAACAGTATAATGAGAAAGTGACAGTGTGAAACAGACTTTTTATACATACCACTGTCTGGGTCTGGGCCTGCCAGTCTGTTGAAGGTTATGTCCATGATACTCTATGAAAATACACAAGCCAGCTTCCTATGCTTTGTGTGGACACGACAGTGTGAATACGGTACCATTCAGGTTTGTCTGTCTAGCCTCAACCTGAATGGCAATGAAAAGGAGTGGGAAAGGGCCCGTTTGTGCCATTGGTGGTACAGCCTTGTCATATCATGTCATACAGGTGTAGGATCTTAATTTGACCTGTATTGACTGTTAAATAGCCATCACTAGCCGGCTACCACCCGGTTACTCAACCCTGCACCTTTTGAGGCTGCTGCCATTTACGCATAGACATGGAATCACTGGCCACCTTAATAATGGAACGTTAGTCACTTTAGTAATGTTTACATACTGCTTTACTCATCTCATACTGTATGTATATACTATATTATATTCTACTATATTTTAGTCAATACCACACCGACATTGCTCGTCCTAATATTTATATATTTCTTAATTACATTCTTTTATTTTTAGATTTGTGTATTGATGTGAATTGTTAGATACTACTGCACTGTTGGAGTGAGGAACACAAGCATTTAGCTACACCCGCAATAACATCTGCTAACCATGTGTATGTGACCAATAACATCTGCTAAATATGTGTATGTGACCAATAACATCTGCTAAATATGTGTATGTGACCAATAACATCTGCTAAATATGTGTATGTGACCAATAACATCTGCTAAATATGTGTATGTGACCAATAACATCTGCTAAATATGTGTATGTGACCAATAACATCTGCTAACCATGTGTATGTGACCAATAACATCTGCTAACCATGTGTATGTGACCAATAACATCTGCTAACCATGTGTATGTGACCAATAACATCTGCTAACCATGTGTATGGGACCAATAACATCTGCTAACCATGTGTATGGGACCAATAACATCTGCTAACCATGTGTATGGGACCAATAACATCTGCTAACCATGTGTATGTGACCAATAACATCTGCTAACCATGTGTATGGGACCAATAACATCTGCTAACCATGTGTATGTGACCAATAACATCTGCTAACCATGTGTATGGGACCAATACCATCTGCTAACCATGTGTATGTGACCAATAACATCTGCTAAATATGTGTATGTGACCAATAACATCTGCTAAATATGTGTATGTGACCAATAACATCTGCTAACCATGTGTGTGACCAATAACATCTGCTAAATATGTGTATGTGACCAATAACATCTGCTAACCATGTGTATGTGACCAATAACATCTGCTAACCATGTGTATGTGACCAATAACATCTGCTAAATATGTGTATGTGACCAATAACATCTGCTAACCATGTGTATGTGACCAATAACATCTGCTAACCATGTGTATGTGACCAATAACATCTGCTAACCATGTGTATGTGACCAATAACATCTGCTAACCATGTGTATGTGACCAATAACATCTGCTAACCATGTGTATGTGACCAATAACATCTGCTAAATATGTGTATGTGACCAATAACATCTGCTAAATATGTGTATGTGACCAATAACATCTGCTAAATATGTGCATGTGACCAATAACATCTGCTAACCATGTGTATGTGACCAATAACATCTGCTAACCATGTGTATGTGACCAATAACATCTGCTAACCATGTGTATGGGACCAATAACATCTGCTAACCATGTGTATGTGACCAATAACATCTGCTAAATATGTGTATGTGACCAATAACATCTGCTAAATATGTGCATGTGACCAATCAAATTGGATTTGATTTGGAATTTGATTTGGTTGTCAAAGCAAAATAATCTGGCAGCAACAGGATTTGAATGTTTAGTCCATAATGTTGCTTGATCGCTGGTTAGAATTAATATAACCGTGTGTTAATGGGGGTTTTCAGTGAATTTAGGTAAATCACGAAGCTCATCGGCACTTCCTGTGGTGCAGTGAAAATTCTCAGCAACAAAAGAGTGATCAAAAAAACATCCTACATCTGTAGCTTTGAATTCTCAATGGGTGAATTCCTAATGGCATTCATGACTTGTCTTCTGCTCAGTGACAAACATGACAAGGTGTGATGAGACACAGGAAACTCTAATAGCCGCTTGGTTTTGGAGCATGAATAGAGACTGGAAGGTATTCATCCACAGATGCTGAACGCCATGTATTATCTTGTCAAAAATGAAGCAGTGATTTTGATGTGTGTCTGTCTGTGTGTGTGTGTTCATGTGTGTGACCTTTCTCTCTCGCTTTCTCTCACACACACTCTCTCTCTAGCTGTGTGTGTTTTCTCTCACACACACTCTCTTTCTAGTGGTGTGTGTTTTCTCTCACACTCTCTCTCTCTAGTGGTGTGTGTTTTCTCTCACACTCTCTCTCTCTAGTGGTGTGTGTTTTCTCTCACACACACTCTCTCTCTCTAGTGGTGTGTGTTTTCTCTCACACACACTCTCTCTCTCTAGTTGTGTGTGTTTGATTTGATTGCAGCTTCTCCGTGAGGTGAGTGGGCATAAAAGAGAAGACAAGAGGTCAAAGAAACTAGGCCATCCACTGGGGAGCCATGGCAACAGCACACAGCCAAGCAGCTGTCAGGTATTGACCTCCACAGCACATAGCCAATCAGCAGCTGTCAGGTATTGACCTCCACAGAGGGAGAAAAGAAGACCCGGAGCAACCCAAAGCAAAAAAACATTTATCATTTATTACCATCTAACACCTCTCCACAAAACACAGAACTGCCTGGGACAGATATACTACTCTGCACATAGGCCTACATATGCAGTACACTGCACACCAGCATAGCAATCCCAGTTTTGAATAGGATTGTGATTATTGTGTGTGTTTAAACATTTTTTTGTGTGATTTTCAATGTGGTTACAGTAAGATCTGCATTGATTCAATATTAACACATGACGTTTTCTATGGGCTGTACATTTGATTGAATCTGAATGGATTGAATAGGATTTGAAAGTCAATGTGCTGTTTCCAATATGCTTTCATTGATATATCGACGTTGATAGTCAGGGCGTGTGTCATTGCAATGCATTCCTAGTCGCTGTCTGTGAACAATCCATTGGAATATGGTCTGATAGTCTAGTCTAGCTGGTTGCTATGTGTCTTCAACAACTTGATTTCCCCTGATTGTCCTATCTTGTGTCCCAAATGGCACCCTAATCTTCATGGGTCCTGGTCAATTGTAGTGCACTATAAAGTGAATAGGGCCCTGGTCAAATGTTGTGCACTATAAAGTGAATAGGGCCCTGGTCAATTGTAGTGCACTATATAATGAATAGGATACCATTTGGGAGGCATGCCATTTGGGAGGCATGTGAGAGGTGACCGTATTGCATCTGTATATTAATGTGTGTACCTTCCTCTCTTAATCCTATTTGGTACCCAGGTGGCCGTCTGACTCTGTCAGGAGAGATCTGCCCGCTCGGTCCAATATTGACAGGACACCTCCTGCATCAATGAGCAGTGTTGCTGTGCAGAGAACAGAGAAAGCCCTCCCTCTGAGACGCAGCTGGAATCATTCTGGGGGAAAGTGTGTTTTATCCTATGGTAATTCATGTTAATGTATATCAAGACAATCCAAAAGGTGTTCTTTAGACTAGTTCCTATCTGTTCAGTGTGGAAATAACATTAACAGAAACCTAATGAGAAAGTAGGATAAATACTTTTTATATATAACATATAGAGGGAGGGAGGGTAGCTTGTGGGATCTGGACCCAGATTTTCAAAAGTTAGCTATCTGGATTTCGCCTATCGGATGGGATTAAAAGCGTAGAAATAGAATGAAGAGAACGGGAGTCCCCATTCAAGTCAATGATTTGTCCGTTCTGTTCATTCTGTTTCTATGTATTTAATCCTATCCGATAGGTGCATTTTTTTGTATCTTGTAACTCTATAGTGTAATTAGTCGTGCATCATCTGATGAAGTGCTAAATGTTTCTTTGCTAAAGAGATGGGAAAGGTTGGTGCTGGAACCATTTCCAACTGCCGTCTTCATCAGCGAGAGGCGTAATGATGCTCACCATAGGTCCTCTCTCCACGAGGCTGACGATCACATTCTCTCTGGGTAACCTGCTCTGACCCCAGGAGGAATCAACCCTGTCACCTGATCCCTGATCAGTAGATAGACCGAGGTGAAAAGGTGACGGGGAAGGATGAACTTCTTTCATCTCTGGATTGTTGTTCATAATATTGGAGCTTCCCTCATCTTTTTCAAGGGGCTTTGCCGTTTCAAAGGCATGTGTGAAAATGATTTACGAGAAAAGAAGTGTCTGCATTCGCAGTTCTCAGATTCTCAGATTCTGAAAGTCTCTCTCTCTCTCTCTCTCTCTCTCTCTCTCTCTCTCTCTCTCTCTCTCTCTCTCTCTCTCTCTCTCTCTCTCTCTCTCTCTTACTCTCTCTCGCTCTTTGTTTTTCACCCTTTCATGAATACATTTATATATTTCTGTGAAGAGTGTGAGAATGATTGAGCCTCAGTTCCCCACTGCTCTTTCAAGGTGCATCACCAGTCAGCCAGCAGGCCGCACGTCATTACCAGTGACATTAACAGATGCCACCGCAGAGTCTCAGAACACACTAACACTGTGAGGTTCAAAGAGCCTTATCTGGATAAACATAACAGAGGGAGAGGGAGTGGGATAGAGAGTGCATGTGTGTATGTGTGTGTTCGCGTGCACACATGAGAGAGACTCAGACTAACACTGTGAGATAAAGAAATGGTTGAGGGTAAATCAAGTCTCTCATATATTCCCTTCTTAACTATGTCGCCAGTCTCTACCGTACACCAGTAAATCTCTCCACACCAGTGAACCTCTCCACTAACACCTCCATGCCAGTAAACCTCTCCACACCAGTAAAGCTCTCCACTAACCTTTCACACCAGTAAAACTCTCCACACCAGTGAACCTCTCCACTAACACCTCCATGCCAGTAAACCTCTCCACACCAGTAAAACTCTCCACTAACCTTTCACACCAGTAAAACTCTCCACACCAGTAAACCTCTCCACTAACATCTCCACACCAGTAAACCTCTCCACACCAGTAACATCTCCACTAACACCTCCACACCAGTAAACCTCTCCACACCAGTAAACCTCTCCACTAACACCTCCACACCAGTAAACCTCTCCACTAACATCTCCACACCAGTAAACCTCTCCACTAACACCTCCACACCAGTAAACCTCTCCACACCAGTAAACCTCTCCACAACCATCTCCACACCAGTAAACCTCTCCACTAACACCTCCACACCAGTAAACCTCTCCACTAACACCTCCACACCAGTAAACCTCTCCACACCAGTAAACCTCTCCACCAACACCTCCACACCAGTAAACCTCTCCACTAACACCCCCACACCAGTAAAACTCTCCACACCAGTAAACCTCTCCACACCAGTAAACCTCTCCACACCAGTAATTCTCTCCACTAACATCGCCACACCAGTAAACCTCTCCACTAACACCTCCACACCAGTAAACCTCTCCACACCAGTAAACCTCTCCACTAACATCTCCACACCAGTAAACCTCTCCACACCAGTAAACCTCTCCACCAACACCTCCACACCAGTAAACATCTCCACTAACACCTCCACACCAGTAAACATCTCCACACCAGTACACCTCTCCACACCAGTAAACCTCTCCACACCAGTAAACCTCTCCACACCAGTAAACCTCTACACACCAGTAATTCTCTCCACTAACATCGCCACACCAGTAAACCTCACCACTAACACCTCCACACCAGTAAACCTCTCCACTAACACCTCCACACCAGTAAACCTCTCCACTAACATCTCCACACCAGTAAACCTCTCCACTAACACCTCCCCACCAGTAAACCTCTCCACACCAGTAAACCTCTCCACTAACACCTCCACACCAGTAAATCTCTCCACACCAGTAAACCTCTCCACACCAGTAAACCCCTCCACTAACATCGCCACACCAGTAAACCTCACCACTAACACCTCCACACCAGTAAACCTCTCCACTAACACCTCCACACCAGTAAACCTCTCCACTAACTCCACGCCAGTAAACCTCTCCACACCAGTGAACCTCTCCACTAACACCTCCACACCAGTAAACCTCTCCACACCAGTGAACCTCTCCACTAACACCTCCACGCCAGTAAACCTCTCCACACCAGTAAACCTCTCCACTAACCTTTCACACCAGTAAAACTCTCCACACCAGTAAACCTCTCCACTAACACCTCCACACCAGTAAACCTCTCCACACCAGTAAACCTCTCCACTAACACCTCCACACCAGTAAACCTCTCCACACCAGTAAACCTCTCCACTAACACCTCCACACCAGTAAACCTCTCCACTAACACCTCCACACCAGTAAACATCTCCACTAACACCTCCACACCAGTAAACATCTCCACACCAGTACACCTCTCCACACCAGTAAACCTCTCCACACCAGTAAACCTCTCCACACCAGTAAACCTCTACACACCAGTAATTCTCTCCACTAACATCGCCACACCAGTAAACCTCACCACTAACACCTCCACACCAGTAAACCTCTCCACTAACACCTCCACACCAGTAAACCTCTCCACTAACACCTCCACACCAGTAAACCTCTCCACTAACACCTCCCCACCAGTAAACCTCTCCACACCAGTAAACCTCTCCACTAACACCTCCACACCAGTAAATCTCTCCACACCAGTAAACCTCTCCACACCAGTAAACCCCTCCACTAACATCGCCACACCAGTAAACCTCACCACTAACACCTCCACACCAGTAAACCTCTCCACTAACACCTCCACACCAGTAAACCTCTCCACTAACTCCACGCCAGTAAACCTCTCCACACCAGTGAACCTCTCCACTAACACCTCCACACCAGTAAACCTCTCCACACCAGTGAACCTCTCCACTAACACCTCCACGCCAGTAAACCTCTCCACACCAGTAAACCTCTCCACTAACCTTTCACACCAGTAAAACTCTCCACACCAGTAAACCTCTCCACTAACACCTCCACACCAGTAAACCTCTCCACACCAGTAAACCTCTCCACTAACACCTCCACACCAGTAAACCTCTCCACACCAGTAAACCTCTCCACTAACACCTCCACACCAGTAAACCTCTCCACTAACACCTCCACACCAGTAAACATCTCCACACCAGTAAACCTCTCCACTAACACCTCCACACCAGTAAACCTCTCCACTAACTCCACGCCAGTAAACCTCTCCACACCAGTGAACCTCTCCACTAACACCTCCACACCAGTAAACCTCTCCACACCAGTGAACCTCTCCACTAACACCTCCACGCCAGTAAACCTCTCCACACCAGTAAACCTCTCCACTAACCTTTCACACCAGTAAAACTCTCCACACCAGTAAACCTCTCCACTAACACCTCCACACCAGTAAACCTCTCCACACCAGTAAACCTCTCCACTAACCCCTCCACACCAGTAAACCTCTCCACACCAGTAAACCTCTCCACTAACACCTCCACACCAGTAAACCTCTCCACTAACACCTCCACACCAGTAAACATCTCCACACAACTAAACCTCTCTACTAACACCTCCACACCAGTAAACCTCTCCACTAACACCTCCACACCAGTAAACCTCTCCACACCAGTACACCTCTCCACTAACACCTCCACACCAGTAAACCTCTCCACTAACACCTCCACACCAGTAAACATCTCCACACCAGTAAACCTCTCCACACCAGTAAACCTCTCCACTAACACCTCCACACCAGTAAACCTCTCCACTAACACCTCCACACCAGTAAACCTCTCCACTAACACCTCCACACCAGTAAACCTCTCCACTAACACCTCCACACCAGTAAACCTCTCCACTAACACCTCCACACCAGTAAACCTCTCCACTAACACCTCCCCACCAGTAAACCTCTCCACACCAGTAAACCTCTCCACACCAGTAAACCCCTCCACTAACATCGCCACACCAGTAAACCTCACCACTAACACCTCCACACCAGTAAACCTCTCCACTAACACCTCCACACCAGTAAACCTCTCCACTAGCACCTCCACACCAGTAAACCTCTCCACACCAGTAAACCTCTCCACACCAGTAAACCTCTCCACTAACACCTCCACACCAGTAAACCACTCCACACCAGTAAACCTCTCCACACCAGTAAACCTCTCCACACCAGTAAACCTCTCCACACCAGTAAACCTCTCCACACCAGTAAACCTCTCCACACCAGTAAACCTCTCCACACCAGTAAACCTCTCCACACCAGTAAATATCTCCACACCAGTAAACCTCTCCACTAACACCTCCACACCAGTAAACATCTCCACACCAGTAAACCTCTCTACTAACACCTCCACACCAGTAAACCTCTCCACTAACACCTCCACACCAGTAAACCTCTCCACACCAGTACACTTCTCCACTAACACCTCCACACCAGTAAACATCTCCACTAACACCTCCACACCAGTAAACATCTCCACACCAGTAAACCTCTCCACTAACACCTCCACACCAGTAAACCTCTCCACTAACACCTCCACACCAGTAAACCTCTCCACACCAGTAAACCTCTCCACTAACACCTCCACACCAGTAAACCTCTCCACTAACACCTCCACACCAGTAAACCTCTCCACTAACACCTCCACACCAGTAAACCTCTTCACTAACACCTCCACACCAGTAAACCTCTCCACTAACACCTCCCCACCAGTAAACCTCTCCACACCAGTAAACCTCTCCACACCAGTAAACCCCTCCACTAACATCGCCACACCAGTAAACCTCACCACTAACACCTCCACACCAGTAAACCTCTCCACTAACACCTCCACACCAGTAAACCTCTCCACTAGCACCTACACACCAGTAAACCTCTCCACACCAGTAAACCTCTCCACACCAGTAAACCTCTCCACACCAGTAAACCTCTCCACTAACACCTCCACACCAGTAAACCTCTCCACACCAGTAAACCTCTCCACTAACACCTCCACACCAGTAAACCACTCCACACCAGTAAACCTCTCCACACCAGTAAACCTCTCCACACCAGTAAACCTCTCCACACCAGTAAACATCTCCACACCAGTAAACCACTCCACACCAGTAAACCTCTCCACACCAGTAAACCTCTCCACACCAGTAAACCTCTCCACACCAGTAAATATCTCCACACCAGTAAACCTCTCCACTAACACCTCCACACCAGTAAATATCTCCACACCAGTAAACCTCTCCACTAACACCTCCACACCAGTAAACATCTCCACACCAGTAAACCTCTCCACACCAGTAAACCTCTCCACTAACACCTCCACACCAGTAAACCTCTCCACTAACACCTCCACACCAGTAAACCTCTCCACTAACACCTCCACACCAGTAAACCTCTCCACTAACACCTCCACACCAGTAAACCTCTCCACTAACACCTCCCCACCAGTAAACCTCTCCACACCAGTAAACCTCTCCACACCAGTAAACCCCTCCACTAACATCGCCACACCAGTAAACCTCACCACTAACACCTCCACACCAGTAAACCTCTCCACTAACACCTCCACACCAGTAAACCTCTCCACTAGCACCTCCACACCAGTAAACCTCTCCACACCAGTAAACCTCTCCACACCAGTAAACCTCTCCACTAACACCTCCACACCAGTAAACCACTCCACACCAGTAAACCTCTCCACACCAGTAAACCTCTCCACACCAGTAAACCTCTCCACACCAGTAAACCACTCCACACCAGTAAACCTCTCCACACCAGTAAACCTCTCCACACCAGTAAACCTCTCCACACCAGTAAATATCTCCACACCAGTAAACCTCTCCACTAACACCTCCACACCAGTAAACCTCTCCACACCAGTAAACCTCTCCACTAACACCTCCACACCAGTAAACATCTCCACACCAGTAAACCTCTCTACTAACACCTCCACACCAGTAAACCTCTCCACTAACACCTCCACACCAGTAAACCTCTCCACACCAGTACACTTCTCCACTAACACCTCCACACCAGTAAACATCTCCACTAACACCTCCACACCAGTAAACCTCTCCACTAACACCTCCACACCAGTAAACCTCTTCACTAACACCTCCACACCAGTAAACCTCTCCACTAACACCTCCACACCAGTAAACCTCTCCACTAACACCTCCACACCAGTAAACCTCTCCACTAACACCTCCACACCAGTAAACCTCTCCACACCAGTAAACCTCTCCACTAACACCTCCACACCAGTAAACCTCTCCACTAACACCTCCACACCAGTAAACCTCTCCACTAACACCTCCACACCAGTAAACCTCTTCACTAACACCTCCACACCAGTAAACCTCTCCACTAACACCTCCCCACCAGTAAACCTCTCCACACCAGTAAACCTCTCCACACCAGTAAACCCCTCCACTAACATCACACCAGTAAACCTCACCACTAACACCTCCACACCAGTAAACCTCTCCACTAACACCTCCACACCAGTAAACCTCTCCACTAGCACCTCCACACCAGTAAACCTCTCCACACCAGTAAACCTCTCCACACCAGTAAACCTCTCCACTAACACCTCCACACCAGTAAACCTCTCCACACCAGTAAACCTCTCCACTAACACCTCCACACCAGTAAACCTCTCCACACCAGTAAACCTCTCCACACCAGTAAACCTCTCCACACCAGTAAACCACTCCACACCAGTAAACCTCTCCACACCAGTAAACCTCTCCACACCAGTAAACCTCTCCACACCAGTAAATATCTCCACACCAGTAAACCTCTCCACTAACACCTCCACACCAGTAAATATCTCCACACCAGTAAACCTCTCCACTAACACCTCCACACCAGTAAACCTCTCCACACCAGTAAACCTCTCCACACCAGTAAACCTCTCCACTAACACCTCCACACCAGTAAACCTCTCCACTAACACCTCCACACCAGTAAACCTCTCCACTAACACCTCCACACCAGTAAACCTCTCCACTAACAGCTCCACACCAGTAAACCTCTCCACTAACAGCTCCACACCAGTAAACCTCTCCACTAACACCTCCCCACCAGTAAACCTCTCCACACCAGTAAACCTCTCCACACCAGTAAACCCCTCCACTAACATCTTCACACCAGTAAACCTCACCACTAACACCTCCACACCAGTAAACCTCTCCACTAACACCTCCACACCAGTAAACCTCTCCACTAGCACCTCCACACCAGTAAACCTCTCCACACCAGTAAACCTCTCCACACCAGTAAACCTCTCCACTAACACCTCCACACCAGTAAACCTCTCCACTAACACCTCCACACCAGTAAACCACTCCACACCAGTAAACCTCTCCACACCAGTAAACATCTCCACACCAGTAAACCACTCCACACCAGTAAACCTCTCCACACCAGTAAACCTCTCCACACCAGTAAACCTCTCCACACCAGTAAACCTCTCCACACCAGTAAATATCTCCACACCAGTAAACCTCTCCACTAACACCTCCACACCAGTAAACCTCTCCACACCAGTAAACCTCTCCACTAACACCTCCACACCAGTAAACCTCTCCACTAACACCTCCACACCAGTAAACATCTCCACACCAGTAAACCTCTACTAACACCTCCACACCAGTAAACCTCTCCACTAACACCTCCACACCAGTAAACCTCTCCACACCAGTACACCTCTCCACTAACACCTCCACACCAGTAAACATCTCCACTAACACCTCCACACCAGTAAACCTCTCCACTAACACCTCCACACCAGTAAACCTCTCCACTAACACCTCCACACCAGTAAACCTCTCCTCTAACACCTCCACACCAGTAAACATCTCCACACCAGTAAACCTCTCCACTAACACCTCCACACCAGTAAACCTCTCCACTAACACCTCCACACCAGTAAACCTCTTCACTAACACCTCCACACCAGTAAACCTCTCCACTAACACCTCCCCACCAGTAAACCTCTCCACACCAGTAAACCTCTCCACACCAGTAAACCCCTCCACTAACATCTCCACACCAGTAAACCTCACCACTAACACCTCCACACCAGTAAACCTCCACTAACACCTCCACACCAGTAAACCTCTCCACTAGCACCTCCACACCAGTAAACCTCTCCACACCAGTAAACCTCTCCACACCAGTAAACCTCTCCACTAACACCTCCACACCAGTAAACCTCTCCACACCAGTAAACCTCTCCACACCAGTAAACCTCTCCACTAACACCTCCACACCAGTAAACCACTCCACACCAGTAAACCTCTCCACACCAGTAAACCTCTCCACACCAGTAAACATCTCCACACCAGTAAACCACTCCACACCAGTAAACCTCTCCACACCAGTAAACCTCTCCACACCAGTAAACCTCTCCACACCAGTAAACCTCTCTACACCAGTAAATATCTCCACACCAGTAAACCTCTCCACTAACACCTCCACACCAGTAAATATCTCCACACCAGTAAACCTCTCCACTAACACCTCCACACCAGTAAACATCTCCACACCAGTAAACCTCTCCACACCAGTAAACCTCTCCACTAACACCTCCACACCAGTAAACCTCTCCACTAACACCTCCACACCAGTAAACCTCTCCACTAACACCTCCACACCAGTAAACCTCTCCACTAACACCTCCACACCAGTAAACCTCTCCACTAACAGCTCCACACCAGTAAACCTCTCCACTAACACCTCCCCACCAGTAAACCTCTCCACACCAGTAAACCTCTCCACACCAGTAAACCCCTCCACTAACATCTTCACACCAGTAAACCTCACCACTAACACCTCCACACCAGTAAACCTCTCCACTAACACCTCCACACCAGTAAACCTCTCCACTAAGCACCTCCACACCAGTAAACCTCTCCACACCAGTAAACCTCTCCACACCAGTAAACCTCTCCACTAACACCTCACCTCCACACCAGTAAACTCTCCACTAACACCTCCACACCAGTAAACCACTCCACACCAGTAAACCTCTCCACACCAGTAAACCTCTCCACACCAGTAAACCTCTCCACACCAGTAAACCTCTCCACACCAGTAAACCTCTCCACTAACACCTCCACACCAGTAAACCTCTCCACTAACACCTCCACACCAGTAAACCTCTCCACTAACACCTCCACACCAGTAAACCTCTCCACTAACAGCTCCACACCAGTAAACCTCTCCACTAACACCTCCCCACCAGTAAACCTCTCCACACCAGTAAACCTCTCCACACCAGTAAACCCCTCCACTAACATCTTCACACCAGTAAACCTCACCACTAACACCTCCACACCAGTAAACCTCTCCACTAACACCTCCACACCAGTAAACCTCTCCACTAAGCACCTCCACACCAGTAAACCTCTCCACACCAGTAAACCTCTCCACACCAGTAAACCTCTCCACTAACACCTCCACACCAGTAAACCTCTCCACTAACACCTCCACACCAGTAAACCTCCACACCAGTAAACCTCTCCACACCAGTAAACCTCTCCACACCAGTAAACCTCTCCACTCCACACCAGTAAACCACTCCACACCAGTAAACCTCTCCACACCAGTAAACCTCTCCACACCAGTAAACCTCTCCACACCAGTAAACCTCCCACACCAGTAAACCTCTCCACACCAGTAAACCTCTCCACACCAGTAAATATCTCCACACCAGTAAACCTCTCCACTAACACCTCCACACCAGTAAACCTCTCCACACCAGTAAACCTCTCCACTAACACCTCCACACCAGTAAACCTCTCCACTAACACCTCCACACCAGTAAACATCTCCACACCAGTAAACCTCTACTAACACCTCCACACCAGTAAACCTCTCCACTAACACCTCCACACCAGTAAACCTCTCCACACCAGTACACCTCTCCACTAACACCTCCACACCAGTAAACATCTCCACTAACACCTCCACACCAGTAAACATCTCCACACCAGTAAACCTCTCCACTAACACCTCCACACCAGTAAACCTCTCCACTAACACCTCCACACCAGTAAACCTCTCCACACCAGTAAACCTCTCCACTAACACCTCCACACCAGTAAACCTCTCCACTAACACCTCCACACCAGTAAACCTCTTCACTAACACCTCCACACCAGTAAACCTCTTCACTAACACCTCCACACCAGTAAACCTCTCCACTAACACCTCCACACCAGTAAACCTCTCCACTAACACCTCCACACCAGTAAACCTCTCCACTAACACCTCCACACCAGTAAACCTCTTCACTAACACCTCCACACCAGTAAACCTCTCCACTAGCACCTCCACACCAGTAAACCTCTCCACACCAGTAAACCTCTCCACACCAGTAAACCTCTCCACTAACACCTCCACACCAGTAAACCTCTCCACTAACACCTCCACACCAGTAAACCACTCCACACCAGTAAACCTCTCCACACCAGTAAACATCTCCACACCAGTAAACCACTCCACACCAGTAAACCTCTCCACACCAGTAAACCTCTCCACACCAGTAAACCTCTCCACACCAGTAAACCTCTCCACACCAGTAAATATCTCCACACCAGTAAACCTCTCCACTAACACCTCCACACCAGTAAACCTCTCCACACCAGTAAACCTCTCCACTAACACCTCCACACCAGTAAACCTCTCCACTAACACCTCCACACCAGTAAACATCTCCACACCAGTAAACCTCTACTAACACCTCCACACCAGTAAACCTCTCCACTAACACCTCCACACCAGTAAACCTCTCCACACCAGTAAACCTCTCCACTAACACACCAGTAAACATCTCCACTAACACCTCCACACCAGTAAACCTCTCCACTAACACCTCCACACCAGTAAACCTCTCCACTAACACCTCCACACCAGTAAACCTCTCCACTAACACCTCCACACCAGTAAACATCTCCACACCAGTAAACCTCTCCACTAACACCTCCACACCAGTAAACCTCTCCACTAACACCTCCACACCAGTAAACCTCTTCACTAACACCTCCACACCAGTAAACCTCTCCACTAACACCTCCCCACCAGTAAACCTCTCCACACCAGTAAACCTCTCCACACCAGTAAACCCCTCCACTAACATCGCCACACCAGTAAACCTCACCACTAACACCTCCACACCAGTAAACCTCTCCACTAACACCTCCACACCAGTAAACCTCTCCACTAGCACCTCCACACCAGTAAACCTCTCCACACCAGTAAACCTCTCCACACCAGTAAACCTCTCCACTAACACCTCCACACCAGTAAACCTCTCCACACCAGTAAACCTCTCCACACCAGTAAACCTCTCCACTAACACCTCCACACCAGTAAACCACTCCACACCAGTAAACCTCTCCACACCAGTAAACCTCTCCACACCAGTAAACATCTCCACACCAGTAAACCACTCCACACCAGTAAACCTCTCCACACCAGTAAACCTCTCCACACCAGTAAACCTCCACACCAGTAAACCTCTCCACACCAGTAAATATCTCCACACCAGTAAACCTCTCCACTAACACCTCCACACCAGTAAACCTCCACACCAGTAAACCTCTCCACTAACACCTCCACACCAGTAAACATCTCCACACCAGTAAACCTCTCCACACCAGTAAACCTCTCCACTAACACCTCCACACCAGTAAACCTCTCCACTAACACCTCCACACCAGTAAACCTCTCCACTAACACCTCCACACCAGTAAACCTCTCCACTAACACCTCCACACCAGTAAACCTCTCCACTAACAGCTCCACACCAGTAAACCTCTCCACTAACACCTCCCCACCAGTAAACCTCTCCACACCAGTAAACCTCTCCACACCAGTAAACCCCTCCACTAACATCTTCACACCAGTAAACCTCACCACTAACACCTCCACACCAGTAAACCTCTCCACTAACACCTCCACACCAGTAAACCTCTCCACTAAGCACCTCCACACCAGTAAACCTCTCCACACCAGTAAACCTCTCCACACCAGTAAACCTCTCCACTAACACCTCCACACCAGTAAACCTCTCCACTAACACCTCCACACCAGTAAACCACTCCACACCAGTAAACCTCTCCACACCAGTAAACCTCTCCACACCAGTAAACCACTCCACACCAGTAAACCTCTCCACACCAGTAAACCTCTCCACACCAGTAAACCTCTCCACACCAGTAAACCTCTCCACACCAGTAAACCTCTCCACTAACACCTCCACACCAGTAAACCTCTCCACTAACACCTCCACACCAGTAAACCTCTCCACTAACACCTCCACACCAGTAAACCTCTCCACTAACAGCTCCACACCAGTAAACCTCTCCACTAACACCTCCCCACCAGTAAACCTCTCCACACCAGTAAACCTCTCACACCAGTAAACCCCTCCACTAACATCTTCACACCAGTAAACCTCACCACTAACACCTCCACACCAGTAAACCTCTCCACTAACACCTCCACACCAGTAAACCTCTCCACTAAGCACCTCCACACCAGTAAACCTCTCCACACCAGTAAACCTCTCCACACCAGTAAACCTCTCCACTAACACCTCCACACCAGTAAACCTCTCCACTAACACCTCCACACCAGTAAACCACTCCACACCAGTAAACCTCTCCACACCAGTAAACCTCTCCACACCAGTAAACCACTCCACACCAGTAAACCACTCCACACCAGTAAACCTCTCCACACCAGTAAACCTCTCCACACCAGTAAACCTCTCCACACCAGTAAACCTCTCCACACCAGTAAACCTCTCCACACCAGTAAACCTCTCCACACCAGTAAATATCTCCACACCAGTAAACCTCTCCACTAACACCTCCACACCAGTAAACCTCTCCACACCAGTAAACCTCTCCACTAACACCTCCACACCAGTAAACCTCTCCACTAACACCTCCACACCAGTAAACATCTCCACACCAGTAAACCTCTACTAACACCTCCACACCAGTAAACCTCTCCACTAACACCTCCACACCAGTAAACCTCTCCACACCAGTAACCTCTCCACTAACACCTCCACACCAGTAAACATCTCCACTAACACCTCCACACCAGTAAACATCTCCACACCAGTAAACCTCTCCACTAACACCTCCACACCAGTAAACCTCTCCACTAACACCTCCACACCAGTAAACCTATCTCCACACCAGTAAAACCTCTCCACTAACACCTCCACACCAGTAAACCTCTCCACTAACACCTCCACACCAGTAAACCTCTTCACTAACACCTCCACACCAGTAAACCTCTTCACTAACACCTCCACACCAGTAAACCTCTCCACTAACACCTCCACACCAGTAAACCTCTCCACTAACACCTCCACACCAGTAAACCTCTCCACTAACACCTCCACACCAGTAAACCTCTTCACTAACACCTCCACACCAGTAAACCTCTCCACACCAGTAAACACCTCCACACCAGTAAACCTCTCACACCAGTAAACCTCTCCACACCAGTAAACCCCTCCACTAACACCTCCACACCAGTAAACCTCTCCACTAACACCTCCACACCAGTAAACCTCTCCACACCAGTAAACCTCTCCACTAACACCTCCACACCAGTAAACCTCTCCACACCTCCACACCAGTAAACCTCTTCACTAACACCTCCCTCCACACCAGTAAACCTCTTCACTAACACCTCCACACCAGTAAACCTCTCCACTAACACCTCCACACCAGTAAACCTCTCCACTAACACCTCCACACCAGTAAACCTCTCCACTAACACCTCCACACCAGTAAACCTCTTCACTAACACCTCCACACCAGTAAACCTCTCCACTAACACCTCCCACCAGTAAACCTCTAACACACCAGTAAACCTCTCCACACCAGTAAACCCCTCCACTAACACCTCCACACCAGTAAACCTCACCACTAACACCTCCACACCAGTAAACCTCTCCACTAACACCTCCACACCAGTAAACCTCTCCACTAGCACCTCCACACCAGTAAACCTCTCCACACCAGTAAACATCTCCACACCAGTAAACCACTCCACACCAGTAAACCTCTCCACACCAGTAAACCTCTCCACACCAGTAAACCCCTCCACTAACATCGCCACACCAGTAAACCTCACCACTAACACCTCCACACCAGTAAACCTCTCCACTAACACCTCCACACCAGTAAACCTCTCCACTAGCACCTCCACACCAGTAAACCTCTCCACACCAGTAAACCTCTCCACACCAGTAAACCTCTCCACTAACACCTCCACACCAGTAAACCTCTCCACACCAGTAAACCTCTCCACACCAGTAAACCTCTCCACACCAGTAAACCTCTCCACTAACACCTCCACACCAGTAAACCTCTCCACTAACACCTCCACACCAGTAAACCACTCCACACCAGTAAACCTCTCCACACCAGTAAACCTCTCCACACCAGTAAACATCTCCACACCAGTAAACCACTCCACACCAGTAAACCTCTCCACACCAGTAAACCCTCCACACCAGTAAACCTCTCCACACCAGTAAATATCTCCACACCAGTAAACCTCTCCACTAACACCTCCACACCAGTAAACCTCTCCACACCAGTAAACCTCTCCACTAACACCTCCACACCAGTAAACCTCTCCACTAACACCTCCACACCAGTAAACCTCTCCACACCAGTAAACCTCTACTAACACCTCCACACCAGTAAACCTCTCCACTAACACCTCCACACCAGTAAACCTCTCCACACCAGTAAACCTCTCCACTAACACCTCCACACCAGTAAACATCTCCACTAACACCTCCACACCAGTAAACCTCTCCACTAACACCTCCACACCAGTAAACCTCTCCACTAACACCTCCACACCAGTAAACCTCTCCACTAACACCTCCACACCAGTAAACATCTCCACACCAGTAAACCTCTCCACTAACACCTCCACACCAGTAAACCTCTCCACACCAGTAAACCTCTCCACTAACACCTCCACACCAGTAAACCTCTCCACTAACACCTCCACACCAGTAAACATCTCCACACCAGTAAACCTCTACTAACACCTCCACACCAGTAAACCTCTCCACTAACACCTCCACACCAGTAAACCACTCCACACCAGTAAACCTCTCCACACCAGTAAACCTCTCCACACCAGTAAACCTCTCCACACCAGTAAACCTCTCCACACCAGTAAACCTCTCCACACCAGTAAACCTCTTCACACCAGTAAACCTCACCACTAACACCTCCACACCAGTAAACCTCTCCACTAACACCTCCACACCAGTAAACCTCTCCACTAAGCACCTCCACACCAGTAAACCTCTCCACACCAGTAAACCTCTCCACACCAGTAAACCTCTCCACTAACACCTCCACACCAGTAAACCTCTCCACTAACACCTCCACACCAGTAAACCTCTCCACACCAGTAAACCTCTCCACACCAGTAAACCTCTCCACACCAGTAAACCTCTCCACACCAGTAAACCTCTCCACACCAGTAAACCTCTCCACACCAGTAAACCTCTCCACACCAGTAAACCTCTCCACACCAGTAAACCTCTCCACTAACACCTCCACACCAGTAAACCTCTCCACTAACACCTCCACACCAGTAAACCTCTCCACTAACACCTCCACACCAGTAAACCTCTCCACTAACAGCTCCACACCAGTAAACCTCTCCACTAACACCTCCCCACCAGTAAACCTCTCCACACCAGTAAACCTCTCCACACCAGTAAACCCCTCCACTAACATCTTCACACCAGTAAACCTCACCACTAACACCTCCACACCAGTAAACCTCTCCACTAACACCTCCACACCAGTAAACCTCTCCACTAAGCACCTCCACACCAGTAAACCTCTCCACACCAGTAAACCTCTCCACACCAGTAAACCTCTCCACTAACACCTCCACACCAGTAAACCTCTCCACTAACACCTCCACACCAGTAAACCACTCCACACCAGTAAACCTCTCCACACCAGTAAACCTCTCCACACCAGTAAACCACTCCACACCAGTAAACCACTCCACACCAGTAAACCTCTCCACACCAGTAAACCTCTCCACACCAGTAAACCTCTCCACACCAGTAAACCTCTCCACACCAGTAAACCTCTCCACACCAGTAAACCTCTCCACACCAGTAAATATCTCCACACCAGTAAACCTCTCCACTAACACCTCCACACCAGTAAACCTCTCCACACCAGTAAACCTCTCCACTAACACCTCCACACCAGTAAACCTCTCCACTAACACCTCCACACCAGTAAACATCTCCACACCAGTAAACCTCTACTAACACCTCCACACCAGTAAACCTCTCCACTAACACCTCCACACCAGTAAACCTCTCCACACCAGTAAACCTCTCCACTAACACCTCCACACCAGTAAACCTCTCCACTAACACCTCCACACCAGTAAACATCTCCACACCAGTAAACCTCTCCACTAACACCTCCACACCAGTAAACCTCTCCACTAACACCTCCACACCAGTAAATATCTCCACACCAGTAAACCTCTCCACTAACACCTCCACACCAGTAAACCTCTCCACTAACACCTCCACACCAGTAAACCTCTCACTAACACCTCCACACCAGTAAACCTCTTCACTAACACCTCCACACCAGTAAACCTCTCCACTAACACCTCCACACCAGTAAACCTCTCCACTAACACCTCCACACCAGTAAACCTCTCCACTAACACCTCCACACCAGTAAACCTCTCCACTAACACCTCCACACCAGTAAACCTCTCCACTAACACCTCCACACCAGTAAACCTCTCACACCAGTAAACCTCTCCACACCAGTAAACCTCTCCACTAACACCTCCACACCAGTAAACCTCTCCACTAACACCTCCACACCAGTAAACCTCTCCACTAACACCTCCACACCAGTAAACCTCTCCACTAACACCTCCACACCAGTAAACCTCTCCACACCAGTAAACCTCTCCACACCAGTAACACCTCCACACCAGTAAACCTCTCCACACCAGTAAACCTCTCCACACCAGTAAACCTCTCCACACCAGTAAACCTCTCCACCAGTACACCTCCACACCAGTAAACCTCTCCACTAACACCTCCACACCAGTAAACCTCTCCACACCAGTAAACCTCTCCACACCAGTAAACCTCTCCACACCAGTAAACATCTCCACACCAGTAAACCACTCCACACCAGTAAACCTCTCCACACCAGTAAACCTCTCCCTCTCCACACCAGTAAACCCCTCCACTAACATCTCCACACCAGTAAACCTCACCACTAACACCTCCACACCAGTAAACCTCTCCACTAACACCTCCACACCAGTAAACCTCTCCACTAACACCTCCACACCAGTAAACCTCTCCACACCAGTAAACCTCTCCACACCAGTAAACCTCTCCACTAACACCTCCACACCAGTAAACCTCTCCACACCAGTAAACCTCTCCACACCAGTAAACCTCCCACACCAGTAAACCTCTCCACTAACACCTCCACACCAGTAAACCTCTCCACTAACACCTCCACACCAGTAAACCTCCACACCAGTAAACCTCTCCACACCAGTAAACCTCTCCACACCAGTAAACATCTCCACACCAGTAAACCACTCCACACCAGTAAACCTCTCCACACCAGTAAACCTCTCCACACCAGTAAACCTCTCCACACCAGTAAACCTCTCACACCAGTAAACCTCTCCACTAACACCTCCACACCAGTAAACCTCTCCACACCAGTAAACCTCTCCACTAACACCTCCACACCAGTAAACCTCTCCACTAACACCTCCACACCAGTAAACCTCTCCACACCAGTAAACCTAACACCTCCACACCAGTAAACCTCTCCACTAACACCTCCACACCAGTAAACCTCTCCACACCAGTAAACCTCTCCACTAACACCTCCACACCAGTAAACCTCTCCACTAACACCTCCACACCAGTAAACCTCTCCACTAACACCTCCACACCAACCTCTCCAAACACCTCCACACCAGTAAACCTCTCCACTAACACCTCCACACCAGTAAACCTCTCCACACCAGTAAACCTCTCCACTAACACCTCCACACCAGTAAACCTCTCCACACCAGTAAACCTCTCCACTAACACCTCCACACCAGTAAACCTCTCCACTAACACCTCCACACCAGTAAACCTCTCCACTAACACCACCTCCACACCAGTAAACCTCTCCACCAACACCTCCACAACCACACCAGTAAACCTCCACTCCACACCAGTAAACCTCCACACCAGTAAAAACCTCTCCACTAACACCTCCACACCAGTAAACCTCTCCACTAACACCTCCACACCAGTAAACATCTCCACACCAGTAAACCTCTCCACTAACACCTCCACACCAGTAAACCTCTCCACTAACACCTCCACACCAGTAAACCTCTCCACTAACACCTCCACACCAGTAAACCTCTTGACTAACACCTCCACACCAGTAAACCTTTCCACTAACACCTCCCCACCAGTAAACCTCTCCACACCAGTAAACCTCTCCACTAACACCTCCACACCAGTAAACCACTCCACACCAGTAAACCTCTCCACACCAGTAAACCTCTCCACACCAGTAAACATCTCCACACCAGTAAACCACTCCACACCAGTAAACCTCTCCACACCAGTAAACCTCTCCACACCAGTAAACCCCTCCACTAACATCGCCACACCAGTAAACCTCACCACTAACACCTCCACACCAGTAAACCTCTCCACTAACACCTCCACACCAGTAAACCTCTCCACTAGCACCTCCACACCAGTAAACCTCTCCACACCAGTAAACCTCTCCACACCAGTAAACCTCTCCACTAACACCTCCACACCAGTAAACCTCTCCACACCAGTAAACCTCTCCACACCAGTAAACCTCTCCACACCAGTAAACCTCTCCACTAACACCTCCACACCAGTAAACCTCTCCACTAACACCTCCACACCAGTAAACCACTCCACACCAGTAAACCTCTCCACACCAGTAAACCTCTCCACACCAGTAAACATCTCCACACCAGTAAACCACTCCACACCAGTAAACCTCTCCACACCAGTAAACCTCTCCACACCAGTAAACCTCTCCACACCAGTAAATATCTCCACACCAGTAAACCTCTCCACTAACACCTCCACACCAGTAAACCTCTCCACACCAGTAAACCTCTCCACTAACACCTCCACACCAGTAAACCTCTCCACTAACACCTCCACACCAGTAAACCTCTCCACACCAGTAAACCTCTACTAACACCTCCACACCAGTAAACCTCTCCACTAACACCTCCACACCAGTAAACCTCTCCACACCAGTACACCTCTCCACTAACACCTCCACACCAGTAAACATCTCCACTAACACCTCCACACCAGTAAACCTCTCCACTAACACCTCCACACCAGTAAACCTCTCCACTAACACCTCCACACCAGTAAACATCTCCACACCAGTAAACCTCTCCACTAACACCTCCACACCAGTAAACCTCTCCACACCAGTAAACCTCTCCACTAACACCTCCACACCAGTAAACCTCTCCACTAACACCTCCACACCAGTAAACATCTCCACACCAGTAAACCTCTACTAACACCTCCACACCAGTAAACCTCTCCACTGACACCTCCACACCAGTAAATCTCTCCACACCAGTACACCTCTCCACTAACACCTCCACACCAGTAAACCTCTCCACTAACACCTCCACACCAGTAAACCTCTCCACTAACACCTCCACACCAGTAAACCTCTCCACTAACACCTCCACACCAGTAAACATCTCCACACCAGTAAACCTCTCCACTAACACCTCCACACCAGTAAACCTCTCCACTAACACCTCCACACCAGTAAACCTCTCCACTAACACCTCCACACCAGTAAACCTCTTGACTAACACCTCCACACCAGTAAACCTTTCCACTAACACCTCCCCACCAGTAAACCTCTCCACACCAGTAAACCTCTCCACACCAGTAAACCCCTCCACTAACATCGCCACACCAGTAAACCTCACCACTAACACCTCCACACCAGTAAACCTCTCCACTAACACCTCCACACCAGTAAACCTCTCCACTAGCACCTCCACACCAGTAAACCTCTCCACACCAGTAAACCTCTCCACACCAGTAAACCTCTCCACTAACACCTCCACACCAGTAAACCTCTCCACACCAGTAAACCTCTCCACACCAGTAAACCTCTCCACTAACACCTCCACACCAGTAAACCACTCCACACCAGTAAACCTCTCCACACCAGTAAACCTCTCCACACCAGTAAACCTCTCCACACCAGTAAACATCTCCACACCAGTAAACCACTCCACACCAGTAAACCTCTCCACACCAGTAAACCTCTCCACACCAGTAAACCTCTCCACACCAGTAAATATCTCCACACCAGTAAACCTCTCCACTAACACCTCCACACCAGTAAATATCTCCACACCAGTAAACCTCTCCACTAACACCTCCACACCAGTAAACATCTCCACACCAGTAAACCTCTCCACACCAGTAAACCTCTCCACTAACACCTCCACACCAGTAAACCTCTCCACTAACACCTCCACACCAGTAAACCTCCATCCACTAACACCTCCACACCAGTAAACCTCTCCACTAACACCTCCACACCAGTAAACCTCTCCACTAACAGCTCCACACCAGTAAACCTCTCCACTAACACCTCCCCACCAGTAAACCTCTCCACACCAGTAAACCTCTCCACACCAGTAAACCCCTCCACTAACATCTTCACACCAGTAAACCTCACCACTAACACCTCCACACCAGTAAACCTCTCCACTAACACCTCCACACCAGTAAACCTCTCCACTAAGCACCTCCACACCAGTAAACCTCTCCACACCAGTAAACCTCTCCACACCAGTAAACCTCTCCACTAACACCTCCACACCAGTAAACCTCTCCACTAACACCTCCACACCAGTAAACCACTCCACACCAGTAAACCTCTCCACACCAGTAAACCTCTCCACACCAGTAAACATCTCCACACCAGTAAACCACTCCACACCAGTAAACCTCTCCACACCAGTAAACCTCTCCACACCAGTAAACCTCCACACCAGTAAACCTCTCCACACCAGTAAACCTCTCCACACCAGTAAATATCTCCAACCAGTAAACCTCTCCACTAACACCTCCACCAGTAAACCTCTCCACTAACCCTCCACACCAGTAAACCTCTCCACACCAGTAAACCTCTCCACACAGTAAACCAGTAAACCTCTCACACCAGTAAACCTCTCCACACCAGTAAACCTCTCCACAACACACACCAGTAAACCTCTCCACTAACACCTCCACACCAGTAAACATCTCCACACCAGTAAACCTCTACTAACACCTCCACACCAGTAAACCTCTCCACTAACACCTCCACACCAGTAAACCTCTCCACACCAGTACACCTCCCACTAACACCTCCACACCAGTAAACATCTCCACTAACACCTCCACACCAGTAAACATCTCCACACCAGTAAACCTCTACTAACACCTCCACACCAGTAAACCTCTCCACTAACACCTCCACACCAGTAAACCTCTCCACACCAGTACACCTCTCCACTAACACCTCCACACCAGTAAACATCTCCACTAACACCTCCACACCAGTAAACCTCTCCACTAACACCTCCACACCAGTAAACCTCTCCACTAACACCTCCACACCAGTAAACCTCTCCACTAACACCTCCACACCAGTAAACATCTCCACACCAGTAAACCTCTCCACTAACACCTCCACACCAGTAAACCTCTCCACACCAGTAAACCTCTCCACTAACACCTCCACACCAGTAAACCTCTCCACTAACACCTCCACACCAGTAAACATCTCCACACCAGTAAACCTCTACTAACACCTCCACACCAGTAAACCTCTCCACTAACACCTCCACACCAATAAATCTCTCCACACCAGTACACCTCTCCACTAACACGTCCACACCAGTAAACCTCTCCACTAACACCTCCACACCAGTAAACCTCTCCACTAACACCTCCACACCAGTAAACCTCTCCACTAACACCTCCACACCAGTAAACATCTCCACACCAGTAAACCTCTCCACTAACACCTCCACACCAGTAAACCTCTCCACTAACACCTCCACACCAGTAAACCTCTTGACTAACACCTCCACACCAGTAAACCTTTCCACTAACACCTCCCCACCAGTAAACCTCTCCACACCAGTAAACCTCTCCACACCAGTAAACCCCTCCACTAACATCCACACCAGTAAACCTCACCACTAACACCTCCACACCAGTAAACCTCTCCACTAACACCTCCACACCAGTAAACCTCTCCACTAGCACCTCCACACCAGTAAACCTCTCCACACCAGTAAACCTCTCCACACCAGTAAACCTCTCCACTAACACCTCCACACCAGTAAACCTCTCCACACCAGTAAACTTCTCCACACCAGTAAACCTCTCCACTAAC
Source organism: Oncorhynchus nerka (assembly GCF_034236695.1). NCBI lineage: Eukaryota > Metazoa > Chordata > Actinopteri > Salmoniformes > Salmonidae > Oncorhynchus > Oncorhynchus nerka. The sequence goes on from NC_088397.1 coordinate 11,516,959, forward strand.
ACCTCCACACCAGTAAACCACTCCACACCAGTAAACCTCTCCACACCAGTAAACCTCTCCACACCAGTAAACCTCTCCACACCAGTAAACATCTACACACCAGTAAACCTCTCCACACCAGTAAACCTCTCCACACCAGTAAACCTCTCCACACCAGTAAACCTCTCCACACCAGTAAATATCTCCACACCAGTAAACCTCTCCACTAACACCTCCACACCAGTAAATATCTCCACACCAGTAAACCTCTCCACTAACACCTCCACACCAGTAAACATCTCCACACCAGTAAACCTCTCCACACCAGTAAACCTCTCCACTAACATCTCCACACCAGTAAACATCTCCACACCAGTAAACATCTCCACACCAGTAAACCACTCCACACCAGTAAACCTCTCCACACCAGTAAACCTCTCCACACCAGTAAACCTCTCCACACCAGTAAATATCTCCACACCAGTAAACCTCTCCACTAACACCTCCACACCAGTAAACCTCTCCACTAACACCTCCACACCAGTAAATATCTCCACACCAGTAAACCTCTCCACTAACACCTCCACACCAGTAAACCTCTCCACACCAGTAAACCTCTCCACACCAGTAAACCTCTCCACTAACACCTCCACACCAGTAAACCTCTCCACTAACACCTCCACACCAGTAAACATCTCCACACCAGTAAACCTCTACTAACACCTCCACACCAGTAAACCTCTCCACTAACACCTCCACACCAGTAAACCTCTCCACACCAGTACACCTCTCCACTAACACCTCCACACCAGTAAACATCTCCACTAACACCTCCACACCAGTAAACCTCTCCACTAACACCTCCACACCAGTAAACCTCTCCACTAACACCTCCACACCAGTAAACCTCTCCACTAACACCTCCACACCAGTAAACATCTCCACACCAGTAAACCTCTCCACTAACACCTCCACACCAGTAAACCTCTCCACACCAGTAAACCTCTCCACTAACACCTCCACACCAGTAAACCTCTCCACTAACACCTCCACACCAGTAAACATCTCCACACCAGTAAACCTCTACTAACACCTCCACACCAGTAAACCTCTCCACTAACACCTCCACACCAATAAACCTCTCCACACCAGTAACCTCTCCACTAACACCTCCACACCAGTAAACCTCTCCACTAACACCTCCACACCAGTAAACCTCTCCACTAACACCTCCACACCAGTAAACCTCTCCACACCAGTAAACCTCTCCACACCAGTAAACACCTCCACACCAGTAAACCTCTCCACTAACACCTCCACACCAGTAAACCTCTTGACTAACACCTCCACACCAGTAAACCTTTCCACTAACACCTCCCCACCAGTAAACCTCTCCACACCAGTAAACCTCTCCACACCAGTAAACCCCTCCACTAACATCGCCACACCAGTAAACCTCACCACTAACACCTCCACACCAGTAAACCTCTCCACACCAGTAACACCTCCACACCAGTAAACCTCTCCACTAGCACCTCCACACCAGTAAACCTCTCCACACCAGTAAACCTCTCCACACCAGTAAACCTCTCCACTAACACCTCCACACAGTAAACCTCTCCACACCAGTAAACTTCTCCACACCAGTAAACCTCTCCACTAACACCTCCACACCAGTAAACCACTCCACACCAGTAAACCTCTCCACACCAGTAAACCTCTCCACACCAGTAAACCTCTCCACACCAGTAAACATCTACACACCAGTAAACCTCTCCACACACAGTAAACCTCTCCACACCAGTAAACCTCTCCACACCAGTAAACCTCTCCACACCAGTAAATATCTCCACACCAGTAAACCTCTCCACTAACACCTCCACACCAGTAAATATCTCCACACCAGTAAACCTCTCCACTAACACCTCCACACCAGTAAACATCTCCACACCAGTAAACCTCTCCACAACCAGTAAACCTCTCCACTAACACCTCCACACCAGTAAACCTCTCCACTAACACCTCCACACCAGTAAACCTCTCCACTAACACCTCCACACCAGTAAACCTCTCCACTAACACCTCCCCACCAGTAAACCTCTCCACACCCAGTAAACCTCTCCACACCAGTAAACCCCTCCACTAACATCTTCACACCAGTAAACCTCACCACTAACACCTCCACACCAGTAAACCTCTCCACTAACACCTCCACACCAGTAAACCTCTCCACTAAGCACCTCCACACCAGTAAACCTCTCCACACCAGTAAACCTCTCCACACCAGTAAACCTCTCCACTAACACCTCCACACCAGTAAACCTCTCCACTAACACCTCCACACCAGTAAACCACTCCACACCAGTAAACCTCTCCACACCAGTAAACCTCTCCACACCAGTAAACATCTCCACACCAGTAAACATCTCCACACCAGTAAACCACTCCACACCAGTAAATCTCTCCACACCAGTAAACCTCTCCACACCAGTAAATATCTCCACACCAGTAAACCTCTCCACTAACACCTCCACACCAGTAAACCTCTCCACACCAGTAAACCTCTCCACTAACACCTCCACACCAGTAAACATCTCCACACCAGTAAACCTCTCCACACCAGTAAACCTCTCCACTAACACCTCCACACCAGTAAACCTCTCCACTAACACCTCCACACCAGTAAACCTCTCCACTAACACCTCCACACCAGTAAACCTCTTCACTAACACCTCCACACCAGTAAACCTCTCCACTAACACCTCCACACCAGTAAACCTCTCCACTAACACCTCCACACCAGTAAACCTCTCCACTAACACCTCCACACCAGTAAACCTCTCCACTAACACCTCCACACCAGTAAACCTCTCCACTAACACCTCCACACCAGTAAATATCTCCACACCAGTAAACCTCTCCACTAACACCTCCACACCAGTAAACCTCTCCACTAACACCTCCACACCAGTAAACCTCTCCACTAACACCTCCACACCAGTAAACCTCTTCACTAACACCTCCACACCAGTAAACCTCTCCACTAACACCTCCACACCAGTAAACCTCTCCACTAACACCTCCACACCAGTAAACCTCTCCACTAACACCTCCACACCAGTAAACCTCTTCACTAACACCTCCACACCAGTAAACCTCTCCACTAACACCTCCCCACCAGTAAACCTCTCCACACCAGTAAACCTCTCCACACCAGTAAACCCCTCCACTAACATCGCCACACCAGTAAACCTCACCACTAACACCTCCACACCAGTAAACCTCTCCACTAACACCTCCACACCAGTAAACCTCTCCACTAGCACCTCCACACCAGTAAACCTCTCCACACCAGTAAACCTCTCCACACCAGTAAACCTCTCCACTAACACCTCCACACCAGTAAACCTCTCCACACCAGTAAACCTCTCCACACCAGTAAACCTCTCCACTAACACCTCCACACCAGTAAACCACTCCACACCAGTAAACCTCTCCACACCAGTAAACCTCTCCACACCAGTAAACCTCTCCACACCAGTAAACATCTCCACACCAGTAAACCTCTCCACACCAGTAAACCTCTCCACACCAGTAAACCTCTCCACACCAGTAAACCTCTCCACACCAGTAAATATCTCCACACCAGTAAACCTCTCCACTAACACCTCCACACCAGTAAATATCTCCACACCAGTAAACCTCTCCACTAACACCTCCACACCAGTAAACCTCTCCACACCAGTAAACCTCTCCACACCAGTAAACCTCTCCACTAACACCTCCACACCAGTAAACCTCTCCACTAACACCTCCACACCAGTAAACCTCTCCACTAACACCTCCACACCAGTAAACCTCTCCACACCAGTAAACCTCTCCACACCAGTAAGCCTCTCCACTAACACCTCCACACCAGTAAACCACTCCACACCAGTAAACCTCTCCACACCAGTAAACCTCTCCACACCAGTAAACCTCTCCACACCAGTAAACATCTCCACACCAGTAAACCACTCCACACCAGTAAACCTCTCCACACCAGTAAACCTCTCCACACCAGTAAACCTCTCCACACCAGTAAATATCTCCACACCAGTAAACCTCTCCACTAACACCTCCACACCAGTAAATATCTCCACACCAGTAAACCTCTCCACTAACACCTCCACACCAGTAAACATCTCCACACCAGTAAACCTCTCCACACCAGTAAACCTCTCCACTAACACCTCCACACCAGTAAACCTCTCCACTAACACCTCCACACCAGTAAACCTCTCCACTAACACCTCCACACCAGTAAACCTCTCCACTAACAGCTCCACACCAGTAAACCTCTCCACTAACAGCTCCACACCAGTAAACCTCTCCACTAACACCTCCCCACCAGTAAACCTCTCCACACCAGTAAACCTCTCCACACCAGTAAACCCCTCCACTAACATCTTCACACCAGTAAACCTCACCACTAACACCTCCACACCAGTAAACCTCTCCACTAACACCTCCACACCAGTAAACCTCTCCACTAGCACCTCCACACCAGTAAACCTCTCCACACCAGTAAACCTCTCCACACCAGTAAACCTCTCCACTAACACCTCCACACCAGTAAACCTCTCCACTAACACCTCCACACCAGTAAACCACTCCACACCAGTAAACCTCTCCACACCAGTAAACCTCTCCACACCAGTAAACATCTCCACACCAGTAAACATCTCCACACCAGTAAACCACTCCACACCAGTAAACCTCTCCACACCAGTAAACCTCTCCACACCAGTAAACCTCTCCACACCAGTAAACCTCTCCACACCAGCAAATATCTCCACACCAGTAAACCTCTCCACTAACACCTCCACACCAGTAAACCTCTCCACACCAGTTAACCTCTCCACTAACACCTCCACACCAGTAAACATCTCCACACCAGTAAACCTCTACTAACACCTCCACACCAGTAAACCTCTCCACTAACACCTCCACACCAGTAAACCTCTCCACACCAGTACACCTCTCCACTAACACCTCCACACCAGTAAACATCTCCACTAACACCTCCACACCAGTAAACCTCTCCACACCAGTAAACCTCTCCACTAACACCTCCACACCAGTAAACCTCTCCACTAACACCTCCACACCAGTAAACATCTCCACACCAGTAAACCTCTCCACTAACACCTCCACACCAGTAAACCTCTCCACTAACAACTCCACACCAGTAAACCTCTCCACTAACACCTCCACACCAGTAAACCTCTTCACTAACACCTCCACACCAGTAAACCTCTCCACTAACACCTCCCCACCAGTAAACCTCTCCACACCAGTAAACCTCTCCACACCAGTAAACCTCTCCACACCAGTAAACCCCTCCACTAACACCTCCACACCAGTAAACCTCTCCACACCAGTAAACCTCTCCAAACCAGTAAACCTCTCCACTAACACCTCCACACCAGTAAACCTCTCCACACCAGTAAACCTCTCCACACCAGTAAGCCTCTCCACTAACACCTCCACACCAGTAAACCACTCCACACCAGTAAACCTCTCCACACCAGTAAACCTCTCCACACCAGTAAACCTCTCCACACCAGTAAACATCTCCACACCAGTAAACCACTCCACACCAGTAAACCTCTCCACACCAGTAAACCTCTCCACACCAGTAAACCTCTCCACACCAGTAAATATCTCCACACCAGTAAACCTCTCCACTAACACCTCCACACCAGTAAATATCTCCACACCAGTAAACCTCTCCACTAACACCTCCACACCAGTAAACATCTCCACACCAGTAAACCTCTCCACACCAGTAAACCTCTCCACTAACACCTCCACACCAGTAAACCTCTCCACTAACACCTCCACACCAGTAAACCTCTCCACTAACACCTCCACACCAGTAAACCTCTCCACTAACAGCTCCACACCAGTAAACCTCTCCACTAACAGCTCCACACCAGTAAACCTCTCCACTAACACCTCCCCACCAGTAAACCTCTCCACACCAGTAAACCTCTCCACACCAGTAAACCCCTCCACTAACATCTTCACACCAGTAAACCTCACCACTAACACCTCCACACCAGTAAACCTCTCCACTAACACCTCCACACCAGTAAACCTCTCCACTAGCACCTCCACACCAGTAAACCTCTCCACACCAGTAAACCTCTCCACACCAGTAAACCTCTCCACTAACACCTCCACACCAGTAAACCTCTCCACTAACACCTCCACACCAGTAAACCACTCCACACCAGTAAACCTCTCCACACCAGTAAACCTCTCCACACCAGTAAACATCTCCACACCAGTAAACATCTCCACACCAGTAAACCACTCCACACCAGTAAACCTCTCCACACCAGTAAACCTCTCCACACCAGTAAACCTCTCCACACCAGTAAACCTCTCCACACCAGCAAATATCTCCACACCAGTAAACCTCTCCACTAACACCTCCACACCAGTAAACCTCTCCACACCAGTTAACCTCTCCACTAACACCTCCACACCAGTAAACATCTCCACACCAGTAAACCTCTACTAACACCTCCACACCAGTAAACCTCTCCACTAACACCTCCACACCAGTAAACCTCTCCACACCAGTACACCTCTCCACTAACACCTCCACACCAGTAAACATCTCCACTAACACCTCCACACCAGTAAACCTCTCCACACCAGTAAACCTCTCCACTAACACCTCCACACCAGTAAACCTCTCCACTAACACCTCCACACCAGTAAACATCTCCACACCAGTAAACCTCTCCACTAACACCTCCACACCAGTAAACCTCTCCACTAACAACTCCACACCAGTAAACCTCTCCACTAACACCTCCACACCAGTAAACCTCTTCACTAACACCTCCACACCAGTAAACCTCTCCACTAACACCTCCCCACCAGTAAACCTCTCCACACCAGTAAACCTCTCCACACCAGTAAACCTCTCCACACCAGTAAACCCCTCCACTAACACCTCCACACCAGTAAACCTCTCCACACCAGTAAACCTCTCCAAACCAGTAAACCTCTCCACTAACACCTCCACACCAGTAAACCACTCCACACCAGTAAACCTCTCCACACCAGTAAACCTCTCCACACCAGTAAACCTCTCCACACCAGTAAACCTCTCCACACCAGTAAACATCTCCACACCAGTAAACCTCTCCACACCAGTAAACCTCTCCACACCAGTAAACCTCTCCACACCAGTAAATCTCTCCACACCAGTAAATATCTCCACACCAGTAAACCTCTTCACTAACACCTCCACACCAGTAAATATCTCCACACCAGTAAACCTCTCCACTAACACCTCCACACCAGTAAACATCTCCACACCAGTAAACCTCTCCACACCAGTAAACCTCTCCACTAACACCTCCACACCAGTAAACCTCTCCACTAACACCTCCACACCAGTAAACCTCTCCACTAACACCTCCACACCAGTAAACCTCTCCACTAACAGCTCCACACCAGTAAACCTCTCCACTAACACCTCCCCACCAGTAAACCTCTCCACACCAGTAAACCTCTCCACACCAGTAAACCCCTCCACTAACATCTTCACACCAGTAAACCTCACCACTAACACCTCCACACCAGTAAACCTCTCCACTAACACCTCCACACCAGTAAACCTCTCCACTAGCACCTCCACACCAGTAAACCTCTCCACACCAGTAAACCTCTCCACACCAGTAAACCTCTCCACTAACACCTCCACACCAGTAAACCTCTCCACACCAGTAAACCTCTCCACACCAGTAAACCTCTCCACACCAGTAAACCTCTCCACACCAGTAAACCACTCCACACCAGTAAACCACTCCACACCAGTAAACCTCTCCACACCAGTAAACCTCTCCACACCAGTAAATATCTCCACACCAGTAAACCTCTCCACTAACACCTCCACACCAGTAAACCTCTCCACACCAGTAAACTTCTCCACTAACCCCTCCACACCAGTAAACCTCTCCACTAACACCTCCACACCAGTAAACATCTCCACACCAGTAAACCTCTACTAACACCTCCACACCAGTAAACCTCTCCACTAACACCTCCACACCAGTAAACCTCTCCACACCAGTACACCTCTCCACTAACACCTCCACACCAGTAAACATCTCCACTAACACCTCCACACCAGTAAATATCTCCACACCAGTAAACCTCTCCACTAACACCTCCACACCAGTAAACCTCTCCACTAACACCTCCACACCAGTAAACCTCTCCACTAACACCTCCACACCAGTAAACCTCTTCACTAACACCTCCACACCAGTAAACCTCTCCACTAACACCTCCACACCAGTAAACCTCTCCACTAACACCTCCACACCAGTAAACCTCTCCACTAACACCTCCACACCAGTAAACCTCTTCACTAACACCTCCACACCAGTAAACCTCTCCACTAACACCTCCCCACCAGTAAACCTCTCCACACCAGTAAACCTCTCCACACCAGTAAACCCCTCCACTAACATCGCCACACCAGTAAACCTCACCACTAACACCTCCACACCAGTAAACCTCTCCACTAACACCTCCACACCAGTAAACCTCTCCACTAGCACCTCCACACCAGTAAACCTCTCCACACCAGTAAACCTCTCCACTAACACCTCCACACCAGTAAACCTCTCCACACCAGTAAACCTCTCCACACCAGTAAACCTCTCCACTAACACCTCCACACCAGTAAACCACTCCACACCAGTAAACCTCTCCACACCAGTAAACCTCTCCACACCAGTAAACCTCTCCACTAACACCTCCACACCAGTAAACCTCTCCACACCAGTAAACCTCTCCACACCAGTAAACCTCTCCACTAACACCTCCACACCAGTAAACCACTCCACACCAGTAAACCTCTCCACACCAGTAAACCTCTCCACACCAGTAAACCACTCCACACCAGTAAACCTCTCCACACCAGTAAACCTCTCCACACCAGTAAATATCTCCACACCAGTAAACCTCTCCACTAACACCTCCACACCAGTAAATATCTCCACACCAGTAAACCTCTCCACTAACACCTCCACACCAGTAAACATCTCCACACCAGTAAACCTCTCCACACCAGTAAACCTCTCCACTAACACCTCCACACCAGTAAACCTCTCCACTAACACCTCCACACCAGTAAACCTCTCCACTAACAGCTCCACACCAGTAAACCTCTCCACTAACACCTCCCCACCAGTAAACCTCTCCACACCAGTAAACCTCTCCACACCAGTAAACCCCTCCACTAACATCTTCACACCAGTAAACCTCACCACTAACACCTCCACACCAGTAAACCTCTCCACTAACACCTCCACACCAGTAAACCTCTCCACTAGCACCTCCACACCAGTAAACCTCTCCACACCAGTAAACCTCTCCACTAACACCTCCACACCAGTAAACCTCTCCACTAACAGCTCCACACCAGTAAACCTCTCCACTAACACCGCCACACCAGTAAACCTCTCCACTAACACCTCCACACCAGTAAACCTCTCCACTAACATCTTCACACCAGTAAACCTCTCCACTAACACCTCCACACCAGTAAACCTCTCCACTAACACCTCCACACCAGTAAACCTCTTCACTAACACCTCCACACCAGTAAACCTCTCCACTAACACCTCCACACCAGTAAACCTCTCCACTAACACCTCCACAGCAGTAAACCTCTCCACTAACACCTCCACACCAGTAAACCTCTTCACTAACACCTCCACACCAGTAAACCTCTCCACTAACACCTCCCCACCAGTAAACCTCTCCACACCAGTAAACCTCTCCACACCAGTAAACCCCTCCACTAACATCGCCACACCAGTAAACCTCACCACTAACACCTCCACACCAGTAAACCTCTCCACTAACACCTCCACACCAGTAAACCTCTCCACTAGCACCTCCACACCAGTAAACCTCTCCACACCAGTAAACCACACCAGTAAACCTCTCCACTAACACCTCCACACCAGTAAACCTCTCCACACCAGTAAACCTCTCCACACCAGTAAACCTCTCCACTAACACCTCCACACCAGTAAACCACTCCACACCAGTAAACCTCTCCACACCAGTAAACCTCTCCACACCAGTAAACCACTCCACACCAGTAAACCACTCCACACCAGTAAACCTCTCCACACCAGTAAACCTCTCCACACCAGTAAACCTCTCCACACCAGTAAACCTCTCCACACCAGTAAATATCTCCACACCAGTAAACCTCTCCACTAACACCTCCACACCAGTAAATATCTCCACACCAGTAAACCTCTCCACTAACACCTCCACACCAGTAAATATCTCCACACCAGTACACCTCTCCACTAACACCTCCACACCAGTAAACCTCTCCACTAACACCTCCACACCAGTAAACCTCTCCACTAACACCTCCACACCAGTAAACCTCTCCACTAGCACCTCCACACCAGTAAACCTCTCCACTAACAGCTCCACACCAGTAAACCTCTCCACTAACACCTCCCCACCAGTAAACCTCTCCACACCAGTAAACCTCTCCACACCAGTAAACCCCTCCACTAACACCTCCACACCAGTAAACCTCTCCACTAGCACCTCCACACCAGTAAACCTCTCCACACCAGTAAACCTCTCCACACCAGTAAACCTCTCCACTAACACCTCCACACCAGTAAACCTCTCCACTAACACCTCCACACCAGTAAACCTCTCCACACCAGTAAACCTCTCCACACCAGTAAACCTCTCCACACCAGTAAACCACTCCACACCAGTAAACCTCTCCACACCAGTAAACCTCTCCACACCAGTAAACCTCTCCACACCAGTAAACCTCTCCACACCAGTAAACCTCTCCACACCAGTAAACCTCTCCACACCAGTAAATATCTCCACACCAGTAAACCTCTCCACTAACACCTCCACACCAGTAAACCTCTCCACACCAGTAAACCTCTCCACTAACACCTCCACACCAGTAAACCTCTCCACTAACACCTCCACACCAGTAAACATCTCCACACCAGTAAACCTCTACTAACACCTCCACACCAGTAAACCTCTCCACTAACACCTCCACACCAGTACACCTCTCCACTAACACCTCCACACCAGTAAACATCTCCACTAACACCTCCACACCAGTAAATATCTCCACACCAGTAAACCTCTCCACTAACACCTCCACACCAGTAAACCTCTCCACTAACACCTCCACACCAGTAAACCTCTCCACTAACACCTCCACACCAGTAAACCTCTTCACTAACACCTCCACACCAGTAAACCTCTCCACTAACACCTCCCCACCAGTAAACCTCTCCACACCAGTAAACCTCTCCACACCAGTAAACCCCTCCACTAACATCGCCACACCAGTAAACCTCACCACTAACACCTCCACACCAGTAAACCTCTCCACTAACACCTCCACACCAGTAAACCTCTCCACTAGCACCTCCACACCAGTAAACCTCTCCACACCAGTAAACCTCTCCACACCAGTAAACCTCTCCACTAACACCTCCACACCAGTAAACCTCTCCACACCAGTAAACCTCTCCACTAACACCTCCACACCAGTAAACCTCTCCACTAACACCTCCACACCAGTAAACCACTCCACACCAGTAAACCTCTCCACACCAGTAAACCTCTCCACACCAGTAAAGCTCTCCACACCAGTAAACCTCTCCACACCAGTAAACCTCTCCACACCAGTAAACCTCTCCACACCAGTAAACCTCTCCACACCAGTAAATATCTCCACACCAGTAAACCTCTCCACTAACACCTCCACACCAGTAAATATCTCCACACCAGTAAACCTCTCCACTAACACCTCCACACCAGTAAACATCTCCACACCAGTAAACCTCTCCACACCAGTAAACCTCTCCACTAACACCTCTGATGTCCAGTCAAGGCAAATACTTAGACACAATAGTTGTTAGTGAACTAAACAGTGGAAGTTACCACCTTTCTTTCAACAGTCATTGCACAGTTACGGTGGACAGACACGTTTATCTTGTTATCCCTCAGAACAAGTTCAGAAAGGAAACGCCACGTGTACATTCAACCATTTATTAGAAAAGATTACAATGCATAGTCTTGACGTTAGGCTCTGCTCCTTCAGGGTAGCTCACTGCCAGAGCCAAGCATCATATAAAGATGATCAAACATCTACAGGCAATGAGCACAATAGTCTGAAGGAAGAAACCCAGAACACAGACTGGTGGAGGCTGGAGTGGATCTCAGAAAACAACCAGCATAGCGACTAACAGCTATTTACAGCAGTAGCATGTGTAGAACTGGTCAACTTAAATAGACCGCATGTGAGTTGTATGAATCCAGTTGGTGTGATATCCGCTGATGTGATCAGCTGGTGGCACCACACTGGCGTGCTCCTTCTGAACTGGCCTCACTTCATTCATACTCACTTTTAGACTAGTACGTATAGTCACATGAAAATCATTCTATCAATTAATTAAATAAATAAATAATAAATAAATTAAATTGCCTGAAACGCAAACAATCCGCCCCTCCTTAGACACATTCAGGAACAATGTACTTTACTTCCTCAGTGATTCTGGTCTGGTGTGTACAATTCCTGGTTGCTAAACGGATAGAGGTCAAGTAGTGCACTATATAGGGAATAGGGTGCCATTTGGGATGTAGTCAGTGTACATTCTACATAACCACCTCATCTTCCGCTGTCTGCATAATGAGGTGAATAGCTGCGAGGTAGACGGTTGTTGGGTCTGTTTTGATTTTCAGACGCGCTTTCGGCACATTACAAAATCTCCTTTTCAATTTGTCGTCCCCGAACTTGAATACGCTGTCTCGCTCCCCTGGCATGGGCCTAAAATGACTTTTCTGCATCCCTGGCAAACAAGGGCTACATTCCAAATGGATCCCTATGCCCTACATAGTGCCCTATAGGCCCTGGTCAAAATAAGTGGAGTATGTAGGGCACAGGGTTCCATTTGGGACGTAGCCCTTGTTGTCCAGGGCTGGCAGACAAACCCATCATCAGGCTGGAATAATAGAAATGGGGTCGCTGATAAACTAGAACAATTATGGCATCCTCTGTGGTGTAAATGGGCCTGTTCAGACTGACCTCTCAGAGAGGAGAGGAGGGGGGCTTGGAGAGGGGATTGTCGAGGAGTTGGGCTTGGAGAGGGGATTGTCGAGGAGTTAGGTATTGTATAAAGCTGCAGGGCAGGCTAGTGCCCTCCACCCCTCCACTTTGCATCTGCATGAAGAGCGGCTCCATTGTGCCTGGGCTAATTTCAAGTAATTAGACTCATTCTGCAGGGGTTAATCAAGGATGACTTTCACCCATTACAACCAGAGAGGATGAATCATATGCAGCTGGCAGCCCGGAGCCTCGACACTGACACTGCCGGCGCTGGCAGGCGTTTCCTTCCATCCTGTGCCCTCAGGAGGAGGGATACACTGCCGGGAGAGGCACGACAATATAGTTATTACATTTAATAATATAGAAATAAAGATATTTGTAATCTCTTGGAGTTCAATCTCAACCGTGGTTAGGACACATACATTTCCTAGCATTAATTGGCGCTAAGTGATTATAAAGGTGAAACTGTAACGCTAAGAATTGGGAAGCAAGTACATGGAGTGAATTTAATAAATAACGGCACATGGAATGCAACACGAGTAGCGTACAGACATAAAACAGAGTCAATAACGCCTGGGGAATGAACCAAAGGGAGTGACAGATATAGGGGAGGTAATCAGGAAGGTGATGGAGTCCGGGTGAGTCTCCTGAGGCACAGGTGCGCGTAATAATGGTGGCAGGTGTGTGTAATAATGAATAAACTGCCGCCGGGGAGCGGGACTAGAAGAGACCCCCTCCCTGATGCGAGACTCCAGCTGCAGGACGTTGACCAGAGGGACGGTCCCGAGGACCAGGAGCGGGCCGGACGCTTCTGCTGAGGTGCGGGGACCTGTAAAGCCAGCTGGGGCGCGAGAACCTGTGTAGCCGGCTGGGGCACGGGAACCTGTGGAGCCGGCTGGGGCGCGGGAACCTGTGGAGCCGGCTGGGGCGCGGGAACCTGTGGAGCCGGCTGGGGCGCGGGAACCTGTGGAGCCGGCTGGGGCGCGGGAACCTGTGGAGCCGGCTGGGGCGCGGGAACCTGTGAGGGCTGGCTGGGGCGCGGGAACCTGTGGAGAAAGACACACTGATCTCCATATTGGGTAGTGAGGCTAGCTCCTTCTGAAAGACACACTGGTCTCCATATTGGGTAGTGAGGCTAGCTCCTGCTGAAAGACACACTGGTCTCCATATTGGGTAGTGAGGCTAGCTCCTGCTGAAAGACACACTGGTCTCCATCTTGGGTAGTGAGGCTAGCTCCTGCTGAAAGACACACTGGTCTCCATCTTGGGTAGTGAGACTAGCTCCTGCTGAAAGACACACTGGTCTCCATAGTGGGTAGTGAGGCTAGCTCCTGCTGAAAGACACACTGGGCTCCATATTGGGCAGTGAGACTAGCTCCTGCTGAAAGACACACTGGTCTCCATAGTGGGTAGTGAGGCTAGCTCCTGCTGAAAGACAACACTGGTCTCCATAATGGGTAGTGAGGCTAGCTCCTCCTGAAAGACACACTGGCCTCCATATTGGGTAGTGAGGCTATCTCCTGCTGAAATACACACTGGTCTCCATATTGGGTAGTGAGGCTAGCTCCTGCTCAAAGGCACACTGGTCTTCATATTGGGTAGTGAGGCTAGCTCCTGCCGAAAGACACACTGGCCTCCATATTGGCTAGTGAGGCTAGCTCCTGCTGAAAGACAACACTGGTCTAAATATTGGGCAGTAAGGCTAGCTCCTGCTGAAAGACACACTGGTCTCCATATTGGGCAGTGAGGCTAGCTCCTGCTGAAAGACAACACTGGTCTTCATATTGGGTAGTGAGGCTAGCTCCTGCTGAAAGACAACGCTGGCTCTCCATATTGGGTAGTGAGGCTAGCTCCTGCTGAAAGACACACTGGTCTCCATATTGGGCAGTGAGACTAGCTCCTGCTGAAAGACACACTGGTCTCCATAGTGGGTAGTGAGGCTAGCTCCTGCTGAAAGACAACACCGGTCTCCATATTGGGTAGTGAGGCTAGCTCCTGCTGAAAGACACACTGGGCTCCATATTGGGCAGTGAGACTAGCTCCTGCTGAAAGACACACTGGTCTCCATCTTGGGTAGTGAGGCTAGCTCCTGCTCAAAGGCACACTGGTCTTCATATTGGGTAGTGAGGCTAGCTCCTGCCGAAAGACACACTGGCCTCCATATTGGCTAGTGAGGCTAGCTCCTGCTGAAAGACAACACTGGTCTAAATGGGTTGGGCAGTAAGGGTCTCCATCTTGCTCCTGCTGAAAGACACACTGGTCTCCATAGTGGGCAGTGAGGCTAGCTCCTGCTGAAAGACAACACTGGTCTTCATATTGGGTAGTGAGGCTAGCTCCTGCTGAAAGACAACACTGGTCTCCATAATGTGAGGCTAGTCCTGCTGAAAGACACACTGGTCTCCATCTTGGGCTGAGACTAGCTCCTGCTGAAAGACACACTGGTCTCCATAGTGGGTAGTGAGGCTGCTCCTGCTGAAAGACAACACTGGTCTCCATATTGGGCAGTGAGACTAGCTCCATATTGGGTAGTGAGGCTATCTCCTGCTGAAAGACACACTGGTCTCCATATTGGGTAGTGAGGCTAGCTCCTGCTCAAAGGCACACTGGTCTTCATATTGGGTAGTGAGGCTAGCTCCTGCCGAAAGACACACTGGCCTCCATATTGGCTAGTGAGGCTAGCTCCTGCTGAAAGACAACACTGGTCTAAATATTGGGCAGTAAGGCTAGCTCCTGCTGAAAGACACACTGGTCTCCATATTGGGCAGTGAGGCTAGCTCCTGCTGAAAGACAACACTGGTCTTCATATTGGGTAGTGAGGCTACCTCCTGCTGAAAGACAACGCTGGTCTCCATATTGGGTAGTGAGGCTAGCTCCTGCTGAAAGACATACTGGTCTCCATATTGGGCAGTGAGACTAGCTCCTGCTGAAAGACACACTGGTCTCCATAGTGGGTAGTGAGGCTAGCTCCTGCTGAAAGACAACACTGGTCTCCATATTGGGTAGTGAGGCTAGCTGCTGCTGA
Source organism: Oncorhynchus nerka (assembly GCF_034236695.1). NCBI lineage: Eukaryota > Metazoa > Chordata > Actinopteri > Salmoniformes > Salmonidae > Oncorhynchus > Oncorhynchus nerka. The sequence goes on from NC_088397.1 coordinate 11,533,157, forward strand.
AAGACAACACTGGTCTCCATAATGGGTAGTGAGGCTAGCTCCTGCTGAAAGACACACTGGCCTCCATATTGGGTAGTGAGGCTATCTCCTGCTGAAAGACACACTGGTCTCCATGTTGGGTAGTGAGGCTAGCTCCTGCTCAAAGGCATACTGGTCTTCATATTGGGTAGTGAGGCTAGCTCCTGCTGAAAGACAACACTGGTCTCCATATTGGGTAGTGAGGCTAGCTCCTGCTGAAAGACAACACTGGTCTCCATATTGGGTAGTGAGGCTAGCTCCTGCTGAAAGACACACTGGTCTCCATAGTGGGTAGTGAGACTAGCTCCTGCTGAAAGACACACTGGTCTCCATAGTGGGTAGTGAGGCTAGCTTCTGCTGAAAGACAACACTGGTCTCCATAATGGGTAGTGAGGCTAGCTCCTGCTGAAAGACAACACTGGCCTCCATATTGGGTAGTGAGGATAGCTCCTGCCGAAAGACACACTGGTCTCCATATTGGGTTGTGAGGCTAGCTACTGCTCAAAGGCACACTGGTCTTCATATTGGGTAGTGAGGCTAGCTCCTGCTGAAAGACACACGGGTCTCCATATTGGGTAGTGATGCTAGCTCCTGCTGAAAGACAACACTGGTCTCCATAATGGGTAGTGAGGCTAGCTCCTGCTGAAAGACACACTGGCCTCCATATTGGGTAGTGAGGCTATCTCCTGCTGAAAGAAACACTGGTTCCCATATTGGGTAGTGAGGCTAGCTCCTGCTGAAAGACAAAGACACACTGGTCTCCATATTGGGAAGTGAGGCTAGCTCCTTCTGAAAGACACACTGGTCTCCATATTGGGTAGTGATGCTAGCTCCTGCCGAAAGACACACTGGTCTCCATATTGGCTAGTGAGGCTAGCTCCTGCTGAAAGACAACACTGGTCTAAATATTGGGCAGTAAGGCTAGCTCCTGCTGAAAGACACACTGGTCTCCATATTGGGCAGTGAGGCTAGCTCCTGCTGAAAGACAACACTGGACTCCATATTGGGAAGTGAGGCTAGCTCCTGCTGAAAGACACACTGGTCTCCATATTGGGCAGTGAGACTAGCTCCTGCTGAAAGACACACTGGTCTCCATAGTGGATAGTGAGGCTAGCTCCTGCTGAAAGACAACACTGGTCTCCATAATGGGTAGTGAGGCTAGCTCCTCCTGAAAGACACACTGGCCTCCATGTTGGGTAGTGAGGCTAGCTCCTGCCGAAAGACACACTGGTCTCCATATTGGGCAGTGAGGCTAGCTCCTGCTGAAAGACAACACTGGTCTTCATATTGGGTAGTGAGGCTAGCTCCTGCTGAAAGACAACACTGGTCTCCATATTGGGTAGTGAGGCTAGCTCCTGCTGAAAGACACACTGGTCTCCATATTGGGCAGTGAGACTAGCTCCTGCTGAAAGACACACTGGTCTCCATCTTGGGTAGTGAGACTAGCTCCTGCTGAAAGACACACTGGTCTCCATAGTGGGCAGTGAGGCTAGCTCCTGCTGAAAGACAACACTGGTCTTCATATTGGGTAGTGAGGCTAGCTCCTGCTGAAAGACAACACTGGTCTCCATATTGGGCAGTGAGGCTAGCTCCTGCTGAAAGACACACTGGGCTCCATATTGGGCAGTGAGACTAGCTCCTGCTGAAAGACACACTGGTCTCCATAGTGGGTAGTGAGGCTATCTCCTGCTGAAAGACACACTGGTCTCCATCTTGGGTAGTGAGACTAGCTCCTGCTGAAAGACACACTGGTCTCCATAGTGGGTAGTGAGGCTAGCTCCTGCTGAAAGACACACTGGGCTCCATATTGGGCAGTGAGACTAGCTCCTGCTGAAAGACACACTGGTCTCCATAGTGGGTAGTGAGGCTAGCTCCTGCTGAAAGACAACACTGGTCTCCATAATGGGTAGTGAGGCTAGCTCCTCCTGAAAGACACACTGGCCTCCATATTGGGTAGTGAGGCTATCTCCTGCTGAAAGACACACTGGTCTCCATATTGGGTAGTGAGGCTAGCTCCTGCTCAAAGGCACACTGGTCTTCATATTGGGTAGTGAGGCTAGCTCCTGCCGAAAGACACACTGGCCTCCATATTGGCTAGTGAGGCTAGCTCCTGCTGAAAGACAACACTGGTCTAAATATTGGGCAGTAAGGCTAGCTCCTGCTGAAAGACACACTGGTCTCCATATTGGGCAGTGAGGCTAGCTCCTGCTGAAAGACAACACTGGTCTTCATATTGGGTAGTGAGGCTAGCTCCTGCTGAAAGACAACGCTGGTCTCCATATTGGGTAGTGAGGCTAGCTCCTGCTGAAAGACATACTGGTCTCCATATTGGGCAGTGAGACTAGCTCCTGCTGAAAGACACACTGGTCTCCATAGTGGGTAGTGAGGCTAGCTCCTGCTGAAAGACAACACTGGTCTCCATATTGGGTAGTGAGGCTAGCTGCTGCTGAAAGACAACACTGGTCTCCATAATGGGTAGTGAGGCTAGCTCCTGCTGAAAGACACACTGGCCTCCATATTGGGTAGTGAGGCTATCTCCTGCTGAAAGACACACTGGTCTCCATGTTGGGTAGTGAGGCTAGCTCCTGCTCAAAGGCATACTGGTCTTCATATTGGGTAGTGATGCTAGCTCCTGCTGAAAGACAACACTGGTCTCCATAATGGGTAGTGAGGCTAGCTCCTGCTGAAAGACACACTGGCCTCCATATTGGGTAGTGAGGCTATCTCCTGCTGAAAGAAACACTGGTTCCCATATTGGGTAGTGAGGCTAGCTCCTGCTGAAAGACAAAGACACACTGGTCTCCATATTGGGAAGTGAGGCTAGCTCCTTCTGAAAGACACACTGGTCTCCATATTGGGTAGTGATGCTAGCTCCTGCCGAAAGACACACTGGTCTCCATATTGGCTAGTGAGGCTAGCTCCTGCTGAAAGACAACACTGGTCTAAATATTGGGCAGTAAGGCTAGCTCCTGCTGAAAGACACACTGGTCTCCATATTGGGCAGTGAGGCTAGCTCCTGCTGAAAGACAACACTGGACTCCATATTGGGAAGTGAGGCTAGCTCCTGCTGAAAGACACACTGGTCTCCATATTGGGCAGTGAGACTAGCTCCTGCTGAAAGACACACTGGTCTCCATAGTGGGTAGTGAGGCTAGCTCCTGCTGAAAGACAACACTGGTCTCCATAATGGGTAGTGAGGCTAGCTCCTCCTGAAAGACACACTGGCCTCCATGTTGGGTAGTGAGGCTAGCTCCTGCCGAAAGACACACTGGTCTCCATATTGGGCAGTGAGGCTAGCTCCTGCTGAAAGACAACACTGGTCTTCATATTGGGTAGTGAGGCTAGCTCCTGCTGAAAGACAACACTGGTCTCCATATTGGGTAGTGAGGCTAGCTCCTGCTGAAAGACACACTGGTCTCCATATTGGGCAGTGAGACTAGCTCCTGCTGAAAGACACACTGGTCTCCATCTTGGGTAGTGAGACTAGCTCCTGCTGAAAGACACACTGGTCTCCATAGTGGGCAGTGAGGCTAGCTCCTGCTGAAAGACAACACTGGTCTTCATATTGGGTAGTGAGGCTAGCTCCTGCTGAAAGACAACACTGGTCTCCATATTGGGCAGTGAGACTAGCTCCTGCTGAAAGACACACTGGTCTCCATAGTGGGTAGTGAGGCTATCTCCTGCTGAAAGACACACTGGTCTCCATCTTGGGTAGTGAGACTAGCTCCTGCTGAAAGACACACTGGTCTCCATAGTGGGTAGTGAGGCTAGCTCCTGCTGAAAGACACACTGGGCTCCATATTGGGCAGTGAGACTAGCTCCTGCTGAAAGACACACTGGTCTCCATAGTGGGTAGTGAGGCTAGCTCCTGCTGAAAGACAACACTGGTCTCCATAATGGGTAGTGAGGCTAGCTCCTCCTGAAAGACACACTGGCCTCCATATTGGGTAGTGAGGCTATCTCCTGCTGAAAGACACACTGGTCTCCATATTGGGTAGTGAGGCTAGCTCCTGCTCAAAGGCACACTGGTCTTCATATTGGGTAGTGAGGCTAGCTCCTGCCGAAAGACACACTGGCCTCCATATTGGCTAGTGAGGCTAGCTCCTGCTGAAAGACAACACTGGTCTAAATATTGGGCAGTAAGGCTAGCTCCTGCTGAAAGACACACTGGTCTCCATATTGGGCAGTGAGGCTAGCTCCTGCTGAAAGACAACACTGGTCTTCATATTGGGTAGTGAGGCTAGCTCCTGCTGAAAGACAACGCTGGTCTCCATATTGGGTAGTGAGGCTAGCTCCTGCTGAAAGACATACTGGTCTCCATATTGGGCAGTGAGACTAGCTCCTGCTGAAAGACACACTGGTCTCCATAGTGGGTAGTGAGGCTAGCTCCTGCTGAAAGACAACACTGGTCTCCATATTGGGTAGTGAGGCTAGCTGCTGCTGAAAGACAACACTGGTCTCCATAATGGGTAGTGAGGCTAGCTCCTGCTGAAAGACACACTGGCCTCCATATTGGGTAGTGAGGCTATCTCCTGCTGAAAGACACACTGGTCTCCATGTTGGGTAGTGAGGCTAGCTCCTGCTCAAAGGCATACTGGTCTTCATATTGGGTAGTGAGGCTAGCTCCTGCTGAAAGACAACACTGGTCTCCATATTGGGTAGTGAGGCTAGCTCCTGCTGAAAGACAACACTGGTCTCCATATTGGGTAGTGAGGCTAGCTCCTGCTGAAAGACACACTGGTCTCCATAGTGGGTAGTGAGACTAGCTCCTGCTGAAAGACACACTGGTCTCCATAGTGGGTAGTGAGGCTAGCTCCTGCTGAAAGACAACACTGGTCTCCATAATGGGTAGTGAGGCTAGCTCCTGCTGAAAGACAACACTGGCCTCCATATTGGGTAGTGAGGATAGCTCCTGCCGAAAGACACACTGGTCTCCATATTGGGTTGTGAGGCTAGCTACTGCTCAAAGGCACACTGGTCTTCATATTGGGTAGTGAGGCTAGCTCCTGCTGAAAGACACACGGGTCTCCATATTGGGTAGTGATGCTAGCTCCTGCTGAAAGACAACACTGGTCTCCATAATGGGTAGTGAGGCTAGCTCCTGCTGAAAGACACACTGGCCTCCATATTGGGTAGTGAGGCTATCTCCTGCTGAAAGAAACACTGGTTCCCATATTGGGTAGTGAGGCTAGCTCCTGCTGAAAGACAAAGACACACTGGTCTCCATATTGGGAAGTGAGGCTAGCTCCTTCTGAAAGACACACTGGTCTCCATATTGGGTAGTGATGCTAGCTCCTGCCGAAAGACACACTGGTCTCCATATTGGCTAGTGAGGCTAGCTCCTGCTGAAAGACAACACTGGTCTAAATATTGGGCAGTAAGGCTAGCTCCTGCTGAAAGACACACTGGTCTCCATATTGGGCAGTGAGGCTAGCTCCTGCTGAAAGACAACACTGGACTCCATATTGGGAAGTGAGGCTAGCTCCTGCTGAAAGACACACTGGTCTCCATATTGGGCAGTGAGACTAGCTCCTGCTGAAAGACACACTGGTCTCCATAGTGGGTAGTGAGGCTAGCTCCTGCTGAAAGACAACACTGGTCTCCATAATGGGTAGTGAGGCTAGCTCCTCCTGAAAGACACACTGGCCTCCATGTTGGGTAGTGAGGCTAGCTCCTGCCGAAAGACACACTGGTCTCCATATTGGGCAGTGAGGCTAGCTCCTGCTGAAAGACAACACTGGTCTTCATATTGGGTAGTGAGGCTAGCTCCTGCTGAAAGACAACACTGGTCTCCATATTGGGTAGTGAGGCTAGCTCCTGCTGAAAGACACACTGGTCTCCATATTGGGCAGTGAGACTAGCTCCTGCTGAAAGACACACTGGTTCTCCATAGTGGGTAGTGAGGCTAGCTCCTGCTGAAAGACAACACTGGTCTCCATATTGGGCAGTGAGACAAGCTCCTGCTGAAAGACACACTGGTCTCCATAGTGGGTAGTGAAGCTAGCTCCTGCTGAAAGACAACACTGGTCTCCATATTGGGTAGTGAGGCTAGCTGCTGCTGAAAGACAACACTGGTCTCCATAATGGGTAGTGAGGCTAGCTCCTGCTGAAAGACACACTGGCCTCCATATTGGGTAGTGAGGCTATCTCCTGCTGAAAGACACACTGGTCTCCATGTTGGGTAGTGAGGCTAGCTCCTGCTCAAAGGCATACTGGTCTTCATATTGGGTAGTGAGGCTAGCTCCTGCTGAAAGACAACACTGGTCTCCATATTGGGTAGTGAGGCTAGCTCCTGCTGAAAGACAACACTGGTCTCCATAGTGGGTAGTGAGACTAGCTCCTGCTGAAAGACACACTGGTCTCCATAGTGGGTAGTGAGGCTAGCTCCTGCTGAAAGACAACACTGGTCTCCATAATGGGTAGTGAGGCTAGCTCCTGCTGAAAGACAACACTGGCCTCCATATTGGGTAGTGAGGATAGCTCCTGCCGAAAGACACACTGGTCTCCATATTGGGTTGTGAGGCTAGCTACTGCTCAAAGGCACACTGGTCTTCATATTGGGTAGTGAGGCTAGCTCCTGCTGAAAGACACACGGGTCTCCATATTGGGTAGTGATGCTAGCTCCTGCTGAAAGACAACACTGGTCTCCATAATGGGTAGTGAGGCTAGCTCCTGCTGAAAGACACACTGGCCTCCATATTGGGTAGTGAGGCTAGCTCCTGCTGAAAGACAAAGACACACTGGTCTCCATATTGGGAAGTGAGGCTAGCTCCTTCTGAAAGACACACTGGTCTCCATATTGGGTAGTGATGCTAGCTCCTGCCGAAAGACACACTGGTCTCCATATTGGCTAGTGAGGCTAGCTCCTGCTGAAAGACAACACTGGTCTAAATATTGGGCAGTAAGGCTAGCTCCTGCTGACAGACACACTGGTCTCCATATTGGGCAGTGAGGCTAGCTCCTGCTGAAAGACAACACTGGACTCCATATTGGGAAGTGAGGCTAGCTCCTGCTGAAAGACACACTGGTCTCCATATTGGGCAGTGAGACTAGCTCCTGCTGAAAGACACACTGGTCTCCATAGTGGGTAGTGAGGCTAGCTCCTGCTGAAAGACAACACTGGTCTCCATAATGGGTAGTGAGGCTAGCTCCTCCTGAAAGACACACTGGCCTCCATGTTGGGTAGTGAGGCTAGCTCCTGCCGAAAGACACACTGGTCTCCATATTGGGCAGTGAGGCTAGCTCCTGCTGAAAGACAACACTGGTCTTCATATTGGGTAGTGAGGCTAGCTCCTGCTGAAAGACAACACTGGTCTCCATATTGGGTAGTGAGGCTAGCTCCTGCTGAAAGACACACTGGTCTCCATATTGGGCAGTGAGACTAGCTCCTGCTGAAAGACACACTGGTTCTCCATAGTGGGTAGTGAGGCTAGCTCCTGCTGAAAGACAACACTGGTCTCCATATTGGGCAGTGAGACAAGCTCCTGCTGAAAGACATACTGGTCTCCATAGTGGGTAGTGAGGCTAGCTCCTGCTGAAAGACAACACTGGTCTCCATAATGTGTAGTGAGGCTAGCTCCTGCTGAAAGACACACTGGCCTCCATATTGGGTAGTGAGGCTATCTCCTGCTGAAAGACACACTGGGCTCCATGTTGGGTAGTGAGGCTAGCTCCTGCTCAAAGGCACACTGGTCTTCATATTGGGTAGTGAGGCTAGCTCCTGCTGAAAGACAACACGGGTCTCCATATTGGGTAGTGAGGCTAGCTCCTGCTGAAAGACAACACTGGTCTCCATATTGGGTAGTGAGGCTAGCTCCTGCTGAAAGACAACACTGGTCTCCATAATGGGTAGTGAGGCTAGCTCCTGCTGAAAGACACACTGGCCTCCATATTGGGTAGTGAGGCTATCTCCTGCTGAAAGACACACTGGTCTCCATATTGGGTAGTGAGGCTAGCTCCTGCTCAAAGGCACACTGGTCTTCATATTGGGTAGTGAGGCTAGCTCCTGCTGAAAGACAACACTGGTCTCCATATTGGGTAGTGAGGCTAGCTCCTGCTGAAAGACACACTGGTCTCCATATTGGGTAGTGAGGCTAGCTCCTGCTGAAAGACAACACTGGTCTCCATAATGGGTAGTGAGGCTAGCTCCTGCTGAAAGACACACTGGTCTCCATCTTGGGTAGTGGGACTAGCTCCTGCTGAAAGACACACTGGTCTCCATAGTGGGTAGTGAGGCTAGCTCCTGCTGAAAGACAACACTGGTCTCCATATTGGGTAGTGAGGCTAGCTCCTGCTGAAAGACACACTGGTCTCCATACTGGGCAGTGAGACTAGCTCCTGCTGAAAGACAACACTGGTCTCCATATTGGGTAGTGAGGCTAGCTCCTGCTGAAAGACAACACTGGTCTCCATATTGGGTAGTGAGGCTAGCTCCTGCTGAAATTCACACTGGTCTCCATATTGGGTAGTGAGGCTAGCTCCTGCTGAAAGACAACACTGGTCTCCATAATGGGTAGTGAGGCTAGCTCCTGCTGAAAGACACACTGGTCACCATCTTGGGTAGTGGGACTAGCTCCTGCTGAAAGACACACTGGTCTCCATAGTGGGTAGTGAGGCTAGCTCCTGCTGAAAGACAACACTGGTCTCCATAATGGGTAGTGAGGCTAGCTCCTGCTCAAAGGCACACTGGTCTTCATATTGGGTAGTGAGGCTAGCTCCTGCTGAAAGACAACACTGGTCTCCATATTGGGTTGTGAGGCTAGCTCCTCTTGAAAGACAACACTGGTCTCCATATTGGGTAGTGAGGCTAACTCCTGCAGAAAGACACACTGGTCTCCATATTGGGCAGTGAGGCTAGCTCCTGCAGAAAGACACACTGGTCTTCATATTGGGTAGTGAGGCTAGCTCCTGCTGAAAGACAACACTGGTCTCCATATTGGGTAGTGAGGCTAGCTCCTGCTGAAAGACACACTGGCCTCCATATTGGGTAGTGAGTCTATCTCCTGCTGAAAGAGACACTGGTCTCCATTTTGGGTAGTGAGGCTAGCTCCTGCAGAAAGACACATGGGTCTCCATATTGGGTAGTGAGGCTAGCTCCTGCTGAAAGACACACTGGTCTCCATATTGGGTAGTGAGGCTAGCTCCTGCTGAAAGACAACACTGGTCTCCATATTGGGTTGTGAGGCTAGCTCCTCTTGAAAGACAACACTGGTCTCCATATTGGGTAGTGAGGCTAACTCCTGCTGAAAGACAACACTGGTCTCCATATTGGGCAGTGAGGCTAGCTCCTGCAGAAAGACACACTGGTCTCCATTTTGGGTAGTGAGGCTAGCTCCTGCTGAAAGACACATGGGTCTCCATATTGGGTAGTGAGGCTAGCTCCTGCTGAAAGACAACACTGGTCTCCATATTGGGCAGTGAGGCTAGCTCCTGCTGAAAGACACACTGGTCTCCATATTGGGTAGTGAGGCTAGCTCCTGCTAAAAGACACACTGGTCTCCATATTGGGTAGTGAGGCTAGCTCCTGCTGAAAGACAACACTGGTCTCCATATTGGGTAGTGAGGCTAGCTCCTGCTAAAAGACACGCTGGTCTCCATATTGGGCAGTGAGGCTAGCTCCTGTTGAAAGACACACTGGTCTCCATATTGGGTAGTGAGGCTAGCTCTTGCTGAAAGACAACACTGGTCTCCATATTGGGTAGTGAGGCTAGCTCCTGCTGAAAGACAACACTGGTCTCCATATTGGGTAGTGAGGCTAGCTCCTGCTGAAAGACAACACTGGTTCCATATTGGGTAGCGAGGCTATCTCCTGCTGAAATACACACTGGTCTCCATATTGGGTAGTGAGGCTAACTCCTGCTGAAAGACACACTGGTCTCCATATTGGGTAGTGAGGCTAGCTCCTGCCGAAGGACACACTGGGCTCCATATTGGGTAGTGAGGCTAGCTCCTGCTGAAAGACAACACTGGTCTCCATATTGGGTAGTGAGGCTAGCTCCTGCTGAAATTCAACACTGGTCTCCATATTGGGTAGTGAGGCTAGCTCCTGCTAAAAGACAACACTGGCCTCCATATTGGGTAGTGAGGCTAGCTCCTGCTGAAAGACAACACTGGTCTCCATATTGGGCAGTGAGGTTAGCTCCTGCAGAAAGACACGCTGGTCTTCATATTGGGAAGTGAGGCTAGCTCCTGCTGAAAGACAACACTGGCGTCCATATTGGGTAGTGAGGCTAGCTCCTGCCGAAGGACACACTGGTCTCCATATTGGGTAGTGAGGCTAGCTCCTGCTGAAAGACAACACTGGTCTCCATATTGGGTAGTGAGGTTAGCTCCTGCTGAAAGACAACACTGGTCTCCATATTGGGTAGTGAGGCTAGCTCCTGCTGAAAGACAACACTGGTCTCCATATTGGGTTGTGAGGCTAGCTCCTCTTGAAAGACAACACTGGTCTCCATATTGGGTAGTGAGGCTAACTCCTGCAGAAAGACACACTGGTCTCCATATTGGGCAGTGAGGCTAGCTCCTGCAGAAAGACACACTGGTCTTCATATTGGGTAGTGAGGCTAGCTCCTGCTGAAAGACAACACTGGTCTCCATATTGGGTAGTGAGGCTAGCTCCTGCTGAAAGACACACTGGCCTCCATATTGGGTAGTGAGTCTATCTCCTGCTGAAAGACACACTGGTCTCCATTTTGGGTAGTGAGGATAGCTCCTGCTGAAAGACAACACTGGTCTCCATATTGGGCAGTGAGGCTAGCTCCTGCTAAAAGACACACTGGTCTCCATATTGGGTAGTGAGGCTAGCTCCTGCTGAAAGACAACACTGGTCTCCATATTGGGTAGTGAGGCTAGCTCCTGCTAAAAGACACGCTGGTCTCCATATTGGGCAGTGAGGCTAGCTCCTGTTGAAAGACACACTGGTCTCCATATTGGGTAGTGAGGCTAGCTCTTGCTGAAAGACAACACTGGTCTCCATATTGGGTTGTGAGGCTAGCTCCTCTTGAAAGACAACACTGGTCTCCATATTGGGTAGTGAGGCTAGCTCCTGCTGAAAGACAACACTGGTTCCATATTGGGTAGTGAGGTTAGCTCCTGCTGAAAGACAACACTGGTCTCCATATTGGGTAGCGAGGTTAGCTCCTGCAGAAAGACACGCTGGTCTTCATATTGGGAAGTGAGGCTAGCTCCTGCTGAAAGACAACACTGGCCTCCATATTGGGTAGTGAGGCTAGCTCCTGCTGAAAGACAACACTGGCCTCCATATTGGGTAGTGAGGCTAGCTCCTGCTGAAAGACAACACTGGCCTCCATATTGGGTAGTGAGGCTAGCTCCTGCTGAAAGACTACACTGGTCTCCATATTGGGTAGTATAACCTACCCTCATTCTTCTCCTTTCCTTTAAAAAGGCCAGTGCTGTCCATTCAGGAGGAACCCTTCACTGTACTGCACCTGAGTAAAGGCCACTGGGACTAGACTCATTATGGCTGGGGCCCACACAACAGATAGAGAGTAATGGGTCTGCTCAGGATGCTAATGGTGAGTGTGTGTGTGTGCCATGTAACCTGCATGTTTGGTTTTTGGATGTTCCATTACAAATGGAATGGTATGAGCTATGTGGTTTCCTCAATAGATCTCTTGGAGCAGTCTGATTGTCCACAGACCAACAGACCAACTAACAGCTGTTTGCTTTCAACTATTCATTTTCTACGACCAACCATCAAGGAAACGGCATTTGCGAACGACACATAGCTGCTCTTTACTGCTCTACTTGTTCCACCTTCAGTCATTGATCCAGATGGGGACTTCTTTCACAGTGGGACGCTACAAAAATGTCCTCTCATATCTTATGTGACTGCTGTTTGAATGCCTCTGAATGGGATTGTCTGTCTGTCTATGGTTCTCCATGGTACCGTTAGCAGGAAGCTGCAGAACGGCTATTAGGAAGGTAATTCTGCACATAGCTAGCTGAGAGAGAGAGAAAGGGAAAGAGAGAGAGGGAGACGGAGGGAGAGAGAGAGAATGGAATGAGAGGTGGAGAGGGAGATGGAGAGAGAGAGACGGAGGGAGAGAGATGGATTAGCTGGCTTCCATGATCACACACACCACACACACACACACACACACACACACACACACACACACACACACATTTCTCCAGTGAGACATCTAAACCACCTCACTCAATCCATACAACACTTGACAGAAGGACCCTCCCATTGGTCACATGATATAGTCTCAACTTTTTTGAGACTATGCACACTCACTGCACTCTACCCACACAGTCACACATACTTACACTGACACCCCAACACACACACACACACTGGACTCTACCCACACAATCACACCTACTTACACTGACACCTCAACAAACACACACACACACACACACACACACACACACACACACACACACACTGGACTCTACCCACACACTGGACTCTACCCACACACTGGACTCTACCCACACAATCACACCTACTCACACTGACACCCCAACACACACACACACACACTGGACTCTACCCACACACTGGACTCTACCTACACACTCACACATACTGTACTTACACTGACACCCCACATACGCTGATGCCACTGTTTATTATCTGTCCTGTTGCCTAGTCACCTTGCCTATATGTACAGTATATAGCTACCTCAATTACCTCGTACCCCTGCACAGCGATTCAGTACTGGTACTCTCTATATATAGCCATTGTTTTTATTAATTCATTATTCACTGTGTATATATTCTTTCTGTCACTATCTCTATTATTTGATTTTTTATCTTGTAACTCTGCATTGTTGAAAAAGGACCCACAAGTAAACATTTCACTGTTAGTCAACACCTGTTGTCTACGAAGCTAGGAACCCTGATAATAGTTAAATGATATTTAGTCTCAACTATAGACCGTCTCAATGGTCACATGATATCAAGCCTTAACTGTGGACGCTCCCAATGGTCACATGATATCAAGCCTTTACTGTGGACGCTCCCAATGGTCACATGATATCAAGCCTTAACTGTGGACGCTCCCAATGGTCACATGATATCAAGCCTTAACTGTGGATGCTCCCAATGGTCACATGATATCAAGCCATAACTGTGGATGCTCCCAATGGTCACATGATATCAAGCCTTAACTGTGGATGCTCCCAATGGTCACATGATATCAAGCCATAACTGTGGACGCTCCCTCCCAATGGTCACATGATATCAAGCCTTAACTGTGGACCTTCACAATGGTCACATTGAGTGATTGACAGTTAGTGGATTAATACCAATCAAACCTGATGCTGTTTAAGGCTGAGCTAGACACAGGCTGTGGGGTGATGCTGTTCAAGGCTGAGCCAGACACATGCTGTGGGGTGATGCTGTTCAAGGCTGAGCCAGACACATGCTGTGGGGTGATGCTGTTCAAGGCTGAGCCAGACACATGCTGTGGGGTGATGCTGTTCAAGGCTGAGCCAGACACAGGCTGTGGGGTGATGCTGTTCAAGGCTGAGCCAGACACATGCTGTGGGGTGATGCTGAGCCAGACACAGGCTGTGGGGTGATGCTGAGCCAGACACAGGCTGTGGGGTGATGCTGTTCAAGGCTGAGCCAGACACATGCTGTGGGGTGATGCTGAGCCAGACACAGGCTGTGGGGTGATGCTGTTCAAGGCTGAGCCAGACACAGGCTGTGGGGTGATACTGTTCAAGGCTGAGCCAGACACAGGCTGTGGGGTGATGCTGAGCCAGACACAGGCTGTGGGGTGATGCTGTTCAAGGCTGAGCCAGACACAGGCTGTGGGGTGATGCTGTTCAAGGCTGAGCCAGACACAGGCTGTGGGGTGATGCTGAGCCAGACACAGGCTGTGGGGTGATGCTGAGCCAGACACAGGCTGTGGGGTGATGCTGTTCAAGGCTGAGCCAGACACAGGCTGTGGGGTGATGCTGTTCAAGGCTGAGCCAGACACAGGCTGTGGGGTGATGCTGAGCCAGACACAGGCTGTGGGGTGATGCTGAGCCAGACACAGGCTGTGGGGTCATGCTGTTCAAGGCTCCCATGTGAATGTGAATAAGAGTGACTTTGTAGAAAGAGCATGAATCTCCTAGCTGTTTTTATTTTTTTATTTCACCTTATTTAACCAGGTAAGCTAGTTGAGAACAAGTTCTCATTTACAACTGCAACCTGGCCAAGATAAAGCAAAGCAGTGTGACACAAACAACAACACAGAGTTACATGTAATTAACAAGCGTACAGTCAATAACACAATAGAAAAAAAATAAAGTCTATATACAGTGTGTGCAAATGTTGTGAGGAGGTAGGCAATTAATAGGCCATAGTAGCGGAGTAATTACAATTTAGCAGATTAACACTGGAGTGATAGATGAGCAGATGATGATGATCAGATGATGATGTGTAAGTAGTGATACTGGTGTGCAAAAGAGCAATAAAGTGAATAAAAACAATATCAGGATGAGGTAGGTAGATTGGGTGGGCTATTTACAGATGGACTATGTACAGCTGCAGCGATCGGTGAGCTGCTCAGATGGCTGATGTTTAAAGTTAGTGAGGGAAATATAAGTCTCCAGCTTCAGCGATTTTTGCAATTCGTTCCAGTCGCTGGCAGCAGAGAACTGGAAGGAAAGGCGGCCAAAGGAGGTGTTGGCTTTGGGGATGACCAGTGAGATATACCCGCTGGAGCGTGTGCTACGGGTGGGTGTTGTTATCGTGACCAGTGAACTGAGATAAGGCAGAGCTTTACCTAGCATAGACTTTTAGATGACCTGGAGCCAGTGGGTCTGGCGACGAATATGTAGCGAGGGCCAGCCTACTAGAGCATACAGGTCGCAGTGGTGGGTGGTATAAGGCGCTTTGGTAACAAAATGGATGGCACTGTGATAGACTGCATCCAATTTGCTGAGTAGAGTATTGGAAGCTATTTTGTAGATTACATCGCCGAATTCGAGGGCCGGTAGGATAGTCAGTTTTACTAGGGTAAGTTTGGCGGCGTGAGTGAAGGAGGCTTTATTGTGAAATAGAAAGCCGATTCTAGTTTTGATTTTGGATTGGAGATGTTTGATATGAGTCTGGAAGGAGAGTTTACAGTCTAGCCAGACACATAGGTATTTGTAGTTGTCCACGTATTCTAGGTCAGAACCGTCCAGAGTATTGATGCTAGTCGGGCGGTCGAGTGCGGGCAGCGAACGGTTGAAAAGCATAGATTTGGTTTTACTGGCGTTTAAGAGCAGTTGGAGGCCACAGAAGGAGTGTCGTATGGCATTGAAGCTCGTTTGGAGGTTAGTTAACACTGTTGTCTCAATGCTAATGTTTCTCCTCCATCACCGCTCTATCACGCCGAACCAACTTGAGTCGCAAATGGCAGCCTATTCTCTACATAGTGCACTACTTTTGATGAGGGTCCATAGGGCCCTGGTCAAAGGTAGTGTACTATGTTAGTAGTAGGGGTGTCATTTGGGACGCAGACCAACTCTTGATTGGAACGAGAACCTCTATATGATTGCAGTCTCTTTATACAAAGAAAAAACCCATCTAATTTACTTGGGATATCTCTCCACCATCTTCCATTTGGTAAAGTGGAAATTGTGTGGGGGGGACCTAGCTAGCGTCTTGGAAATGTCCCAGCCCAGCCACCATTGTAAATCTTGGCCAATTCCCCATTATTTTAGTATGGCTCCCACCCCAGTGAAATGTCCCATCAATGATGTAATTGAATCAATAATTGTAATCTTCCCGACATTTCTGATAGTGTGTGTGGTGTGTGTGTATGCGCGCATGTGTGAATGTGTGCTTCCATTTGTGTGTGTGTGACCATGTGTGGGTGCGTGCTTCCATGTGTGTGTGCTTCCATGTGCGCGTGTGTGTGAGACAGTGGTAATTACTTCTCACAGTCGGAGAACAGAGGAAGAGCTGGAGTCATGAAGATACTGTGTTCTGCTGTCTATAGGACACTATTCTGAACTGTTCTCTTCCTGATCTAAGGGACTGTAGCTCACACTGCAGTGAGACATTCCACTAGGTCTGATACAGAGATATAGAAACAGCACTGATACTGATACAGAGATATAGAAACAGCACTGATACTGAATCAGAGATATAGAAACAACACTGATACTGATATAGAGATATAGAACAGCACTGATACTGATACAGAGATATATAAACAGCACTGATACTGATATAGAGATATAGAAACAGCACCAATACAGAGATATATAACCAACACTGATACAGAGATATAGAAACAGCACTGATACTGATATAGAGATATAGAAACAGCACTGATACAGAGATATAGAAACAGCACTGATACTGATATAGAGATATAGAAACAGCACTGATACTGATACAGAGATATAGAAACAGCACTGATACTGATATAGAGATATAGAAACAGCACTGATACAGAGATATAGAAACAACACTGATATAGAGATATAGAAACAACACTGATATAGAGATATAGAAACAGCACTGATACTGATATAGAGATATAGAAACAGCACTGATACTGAATCAGAGATATAGAAACAGCACTGATACTGATATAGAGATATAGAAACAGCACCGATACAGAGATATATAAACAACACTGATACAGAGATATAGAAACAGCACTGATACTGATACAGAGATATAGAAACAGCACTGATACTGATACAGAGATATAGAAACAGCACTGATACTGATATAGAAACAGCACTGATACTGATATAGAGATATAGAAACAGCACTGATACAGAGATATAGAAACAACACTGATATAGAGATATAGAAACAGCACTGATACTGATATAGAGATATAGGAACAGCACTGATACTGATACAGAGATATACAGTGCCTTGCGAAAGTATTCGGCCCCCTTGAACTTTGCGACCTTTTGCCACATTTCAGGCTTCAAACATAAAGATATAAAACTGTATTTTTTTGTGAAGAATCAACAACAAGTGGGACACAATCATGAAGTGGAACGACATTTATTGGATATTTCAAACTTTTTTAACAAATCAAAAACTGAAAAATTGGGCGTGCAAAATTATTCAGCCCCCTTAAGTTAATACTTTTTAGCGCCACCTTTTGCTGCGATTACAGCTGTAAGTCGCTTGGGGTATGTCTCTATCAGTTTTGCACATCGAGAGACTGACATTTTTTCCCATTCCTCCTTGCAAAACAGCTCGAGCTCAGTGAGGTTGGATGGAGAGCATTTGTGAACAGCAGTTTTCAGTTCTTTCCACAGATTCTCGATTGGATTCAGGTCTGGACTTTGACTTGGCCATTCTAACACCTGGATATGTTTATTTTTGAACCATTCCATTGCAGATGTTGCTTTATGTTTTGGATCATTGTCTTGTTGGAAGACACATCTCCCTCCCAGTCTCAGGTCTTTTGCAGACTCCATCAGGTTTTCTTCCAGAATGGTCCTGTATTTGGCTCCATCCATCTTCCCATCAATTTTAACCATCTTCCCTGTCCCTGCTGAAGAAAAGCAGGCCCAAACCATGATGCTGCCACCACCATGTTTGACAGTGGGGATGGTGTGTTCAGGGTGATGAGCTGAGTTGCTTTTACGCCAAACATAACGTTTTGCATTGTTGCCAAAAAGTTCAATTTTGGTTTCATCTGACCAGAGCACCTTCTTCCACATGTTTGGTCTCCCAGGTGGCTTGTGGCAAACTTTAAACAACACTTTTTATGGATATCTTTAAGAATTGGCTTTCTTCTTGCCACTCTTCCATAAAGGCCAGATTTGTGCAATATACGACTGATTGTTGTCCTATGGACAGAGTCTCCCACCTCAGCTGTAGATCTCTGCAGTTCATCCAGTGTGATCATGGGCCTCTTGGCTGCATCTCTGATCAGTCTTCTCCTTGTATGAGCTGAAAGTTTAGAGGGACGGCCAGGTCTTGGTAGATTTGCAGTGGTCTGATACTCCTTCCATTTCAATATTATCGCTTGCACAGTGCTCCTTGGGATGTTTAAAGCTTGGGAAATCTTTTTGTATCCAAATCCGGCTTTAAACTTCTTCACAACAGTATCTCGGACCTGCCTGGTGTGTTCCTTGTTCTTCATGATGTTCTCTGCGCTTTTAACGGACCTCTGAGACTATCACAGTGCAGGTGCATTTATACGGAGACTTGATTACACACAGGTGGATTGTATTTATCATCATTAGTCATTTAGGTCAACATGGGATCATTCAGAGATCCTCACTGAACTTCTGGAGAGAGTTTGCTGCACTGAAAGTAAAGGGGCTGAATAATTTTGCACGCCCAATTTTTCAGTGTTTGATTTGTTAAAAAAGTTTGAAATATCCAATAAATGTCGTTCCACTTCATGATTGTGTCCCACTTGTTGTTGATTCTTCACAAAAAAATACAGTTTATATCTTTATGTTTGAAGCCTGAAATGTGGCAAAAGGTCGCAAAGTTCAAGGGGGCCGAATACTTTCGCAAGGCACTGTAGAAACAGCACTGATACTGATATAGAGATATAGAAACAGCACTGATACTGATATAGAGATATAGAAACAGCACTGATACAGAGATATAGAAACAACACTGATATAGAGATATAGAAACAGCACTGATACTGATATAGAGATATAGAAACAGCACTGATACTGATACAGAGATATAGAAACAGCACTGATACTGATACAGAGATATAGAAACAGCACTGATACTGATACAGAGATATAGAAACAGCACTGATACAGAGATATAGAAACAGCACTGATACAGAGATATAGAAACAACATTGATATAGAGATATAGAAACAGCACTGATACAGAGATATAGAAACAGCACTGATATAGAGATATAGAAACAGCACTGATACTGATATAGAGATATAGAAACAGCACCAATACTGATACAGAGATATAGAAACAGCACTGATACTGATACAGAGATATAGAAACAGCACTGATACAGAGATATAGAAACAGCACTGATACTGATATAGAACAGCACTGATACTGATATAGAGATATAGAAACAGCACTGATACTGATATAGAGATATAGAACAGCACTGATACTGATACAGAGATATAGAAACAGCACTGATACAGAGATATAGAAACATTTACATTACATTTACATTTAAGTCATTTAGCAGACGCTCTTATCCAGAGCGACTTACAAATTGGTGCTTTCACCTTATGACATCCAGTGGAACAGCCACTTTACAATAGTGCATCTAGGTCTTTTAAGGGGGGGTGAGAAGGATTACTTTATCCTATCCTAGGTATACCTTAAAGAGGTGGGGTTTCAGGTGTCTCCGGAAGGTGGTGATTGACTCCGCTGTCCTAGCGTCGTGAGGGAGTTTGTTCCACCATTGGGGGGCCAGAGCAGCGAACAGTTTTGACTGGGCTGAGCGGGAACTGTACTTCCTCAGTGGTAGGGAGGCGAGCAGGCCAGAGGTGGATGAACGCAGTGCCCTTGTTTGGGTGTAGGGCCTGATCAGAGCCTGGAGGTACTGAGGTGCCGTTCCCCTCACAGCTCCGTAGGCAAGCACCATGGTCTTGTAGCGGATGCGAGCTTCAACTGGAAGCCAGTGGAGAGAGCGGAGGAGCGGGGTGACGTGAGAGAACTTGGGAAGGTTGAACACCAGACGGGCTGCGGCGTTCTGGATGAGTTGTAGGGGTTTAATGGCACAGGCAGGGAGCCCAGCCAACAGCGAGTTGCAGTAATCCAGACGGGAGATGACAAGTGCCTGGATTAGGACCTGCGCCGCTTCCTGTGTGAGGCAGGGTCGTACTCTGCGGATGTTGTAGAGCATGAACATACAGGAACGGGCCACCGCCTTGATGTTAGTTGAGAACGACAGGGTGTTGTCCAGGATCACGCCAAGGTTCTTAGCGCTCTGGGAGGAGGACACGATGGAGTTGTCAACCGTGATGGCGAGATCATGGAACGGGCAGTCCTTCCCCGGGAGGAAGAGCAGCTCCGTCTTGCCGAGGTTCAGCTTGAGGTGGTGATATGTCTGCCAGACATGCAGAGATGGGATTCGCCACCTGGTCATCAGAGGGGGGAAAGGAGAAGATTAATTGTGTGTCGTCTGCATAGCAATGATAGGAGAGACCATGTGAGGTTATGACAGAGCCAAGTGACTTGGTGTATAGCGAGAATAGGAGAGGGCCTAGAACAGAGCCCTGGGGGACACCAGTGGTGAGAGCGCGTGGTGAGGAGACAGATTCTCGCCACGCCACCTGGTAGGAGCGACCTGTCAGGTAGGACGCAATCCAAGCATGGGCCGCGCCGGAGATGCCCAACTCGGAGAGGGTGGAGAGGAGGATCTGATGGTTCACAGTATCGAAGGCAGCCGATAGGTCTAGAAGGATGAGAGCAGAGGAGAGAGAGTTAGCTTTAGCAGTGCGGAGTGCCTCCGTGATACAGAGAAGAGCAGTCTCAGTTGAATGACTAGTCTTGAAACCTGACTGATTTGGATCAAGAAGGTCATTCTGAGAGAGATAGCGGGAGAGCTGGCCAAGGACGGCACGTTCAAGAGTTTTGGAGAGAAAAGAAAGAAGGGATACTGGTCTGTAGTTGTTGACATCGGAGGGATCGAGTGTAGGTTTTTTCAGAAGGGGTGCAACTCTCGCTCTCTTGAAGACGGGAGGGACGTAGCCAGCGGTCAGGGATGAGTTGATGAGCGAGGTGAGGTAAGGGAGAAGGTCACCGGAGATGGTCTGGAGAAGAGAGGAGGGGATAGGGTCAAGCGGGCAGGTTGTTGGGCGGCCGGCCGTCACAAGACGCGAGATGTCATCTGGAGAGAGAGGGGAGAAAGAGGTCAGAGCACAGGGTAGGGCAGTATGAGCAGAACCAGCGGTGTCGTTTGACTTAGCAAACGAGGATCGGATGTCGTCGACCTTCTTTTCAAAATGGTTGACGAAGTCATCTGCAGAGAGGGAGGAGGGGGAGGGGGAGGAGGATTCAAGAGGGAGGAGAAGGTGGCAAAGAGCTTCCTAGGGTTAGAGGCAGATGCTTGGAATTTAGAGTGGTAGAAAGTGGCTTTAGCAGCAGAGACAGAGGAGGAAAATGTAGAGAGGAGGGAGTGAAAGGATGCCAGGTCCGCAGGGAGGCGAGTTTTCCTCCATTTCCGCTCGGCTGCCCGGAGCCCTATTCTGTGAGCTCGCAATGAGTCGTCGAGCCACGGAGCGGGAGGGGAGGACCGAGCCGGCCTGGAGGATAGGGGACATAGAGAGTCAAAGGATGCAGAAAGGGAGGAGAGGAGGGTTGAGGAGGCAGAATCAGGAGATAGGTTGGAGAAGGTTTGAGCAGAGGGAAGAGATGATAGGATGGAAGAGGAGAGAGTAGCGGGGGAGAGAGAGCGAAGGTTGGGACGGCGCGATACCATCCGAGTAGGGGCAGTGTGGGAAGTGTTGGATGAGAGCGAGAGGGAAAAGGATACAAGGTAGTGGTCGGAGACTTGGAGGGGAGATGCAATGAGGTTAGTGGAAGAACAGCATCTAGTAAAGATGAGGTCGAGCGTATTGCCTGCCTTGTGAGTAGGGGGAAGGTGAGAGGGTGAGGTCAAAAGAGGAGAGGAGTGGAAAGAAGGAGGCAGAGAGGAATGAGTCAAAGGTAGACGTGGGGAGGTTAAAGTCGCCCAGAACTGTGAGAGGTGAGCCGTCCTCAGGAAAGGAGCTTATCAAGGCATCAAGCTCATTGATGAACTCTCTGAGGGAACCTGGAGGGCGATAAATGATAAGGATGTTAAGCTTGAAAGGGCTGGTAACTGTGACAGCATGGAATTCAAAGGAGGCGATAGACAGATGGGTAAGGGGAGAAAGAGAGAATGACCACTTGGGAGAGATGAGGATCCCGGTGCCACCACCCCGCTGACCAGAAGCTCTCGGGGTGTGCGAGAACACGTGGGCGGACGAAGAGAGAGCAGTAGGAGTAGCGGTGTTGTATGTGGTGATCCATGTTTCCGTCAGTGCCAAGAAGTTGAGGGACTGGAGGGAGGCATAGGCTGAGATGAACTCTGCCTTGTTGGCCGCAGATCGGCAGTTCCAGAGGCTACCGGAGACCTGGAACTCCACGTGGGTCGTGCGCGCTGGGACCACCAGATTAGGGTGGCCGCGGCCATGCGGTGTGGAGCGTTTGTATGGTCTGTGCAGAGAGGAGAGAACAGGGATAGACAGACACATAGTTGACAGGCTAGAGAAGAGGCTACGCTAATGCAGAGGAGATTGGAATGACAAGTGGACTACACGTCTCGAATGTTCAGAAAGTTAAGCTTACGTAGCAAGAATCTAATTGACTAAAATGATTAAAATGATACAGTACTGCTGAGGTAGGCTAGCTGCGTTGTTGACACTACCCTAATCAAGTCGTTCCGTTGAGTGTGAAGTTTCTACAATGCTGCTATTCGGGGCTAGCTGGCTAGCTAGCAGTGTTGGTTACGTTACGTTGCGTTAGGAGAACGACAATAGCTGGCTAGCTAACCTAGAAAATCGCTCTAGACTACACAATTATCTTTGAAACAAAGACGGCTATGTAGCTAGCTATGTAGCTAGCTACGATCAAACAAATCACACCGTTGGGACTGTAATGAAATGAAATGAAAATGTGATACTACCTGTGGAGCGAAGCGGAATGCGACCGGAATGCGAAAGTTCTATTCAGTAGACGTTGGCTGGCTGTTGGCTAGCTAGGAGTGTCTCCTACGTTAAGGACGACAAAATAGCTGGCTAGCTAACCTCGGTAAATTAAGATAATCACTCTAAGACTACACACTCTAAACTACACAATTATCTTGGATACGAAGACAGCAAAGACAACTATGTAGCTAGCTAATACTACACTAATCAAGTCGTTCAGTTGAGTGTGATAGTTACTACAGTGCTACGGTAGCCGGTGAACGTATGCTAGCTGGCTAGCTGCTAGGCAGATAGGAGGACGACGAAATACGATAATAACGCAATTATCACTCTAAGACTCCACACTCTAAACTACATAATTATCTTGGATACGAAGACAGCAAAGACAACTATGTAGCTAGCTAACACTACACTAATCAAGTCGTTCAGTTGAGTGTGATAGTTACTACAGTGCTACGGTAGACGGTGAACGTGTTGGGCAGATAGGAGGATGACGAAATACGATAATTACGCAATTATCTTTGATACAACGACGGCTATGTAGCTAGCTAAGAAGAAATTGCTAAGATTAGACAAATCAGACCGTTGTACTATAATGAAATGTAATGAAATGTAATGAAAAAGTTATACAACCTGCAGACCGAAGGAGACCGAAGCGCGGATGCGACCGGCTCGCTCCAACCCCTTTAGTTAGCACTGATACTGATACAGAGATATAGAAACAGCACTGATATAGAGATATAGAAACAGCACTGATATAGAGATATAGAAACAGCACTGATACTGATACAGAGATATAGAAACAGCACTGATACTGATATAGAGATATAGAAACAGCACTGATACTGATACAGAGATATAGAAACAGCACTGATATAGAGATATAGAAACAGCACTGATACTGATATAGAGATATAGAACAGCACTGATACTGATATAGAACAGCACTGATACTGATACAGAGATATAGAAACAGCACTGATACTGATATAGAGATATAGAAACAGCACTGATACTGATACAGAGATATAGAAACAGCACTGATATAGAGATATAGAACAGCACTGATACTGATATAGAGATATAGAACAGCACTGATACTGATATAGAGATATAGAAACAGCACTGATACCGATATAGAGATATAGAACAACACTGATACTGATACAGAGATATAGAAACCGCACTGATACAGAGATATAGAAACAGCACCAATACTGATACAGAGGCAACAGTCAGTCTACAGTTTGTGATCAACTTTACAGTTGGTTTATACGAATGATATTAAGACAATGGTTTATTGTCTTAGATGAAGAGGAGGAGGGGAGGTAGAGGAGGAGAGGAGGGTGAGATGGAAGATAAATACAAGAGAAGGAGAATAGAGAAAAGCAATGGGAGAGGTAGAGGGGATAGCCCAGCTGTACTCCAGATTGACTGTGGGAATTGTGTGTGTGTTTGTGTGTGAGGGTGTGTTTGTTTGTGGGTCTGTGTCTTTGTGTGTGTTTGTGTGTCTCTGTGCAGTTGTGGGAAAAGTACCCAATTGTCATACTTGAGTAAAAGTAAAGATACCTTCATAGAAAAGGACTTTTGTGAAAGTGAAAGTCACCCAGTAAAATATTACTTGAGTAAAAGTCTAAAAGTGTTTAGTTTGAAATATACTTAAGTATCAAAAGTAAAAGTATAAATCATTTCAAATTCCTTAAATTAAGCAAACCAGACGGCACCATTTTATTTCTTATATTTGATTCCTTTACGGTACCCTGAGGCACACTCCAACACTCAGACATAATTTACAACCAAAGCATTTGTGTTTAGTGAGTCCGCCAGATCAGTGGCAGAAAGGATGACTAGGGATGTTCTCTTGACAAGTGCTTGAATTGGACAATTTGCCTGTCCTGCTAAGCATTCGAAATATAACAGCTACTTTTTGGTGTCAAAGAAAATGTATGGAGTAAAAGGTACATTCTTTATTTGGGAATCTAGTGAAGTAAAAGTAAAAGTTGTCAAAAATATAAATAGTGAAGTGCAGATAAAGAAAAAAACTATTTTTACTTAGTTACTTTACACAAATGTATCTGTGTGTGTCTGTGTCCCTCTGTGTGTGTCTCTGTGTGTGTGTCTCTGTGTGTGTCTGTATCTCTCTCTGTGTGTGTCCGTGTCTCTCTGTGTGTGTCTCTGTGTGGGACTGTGTCCCTCTGTGTGTGTCTCTGTATGTGTCTGTGTCCCTCTGTGTGTGTCTCTGTGTGTGTGTGTGTCTCTGTGTGTTTGTGTCTCTGTGTGTGTCTGTGTCTCTCTGTGTGTGTGTGTATCTGTGTGTGTCTGTGTCTCTCTCTGTGTGTCTCTGTGTGTGTGTCTCTGTGTGTTTGTGTCTCTGTGTGTGTGTCTGTGTCTCTCTCTGTGTGTCTCTGTGTGTGTGTGTCTCTCTCTGTGTGTCTCTGTGTGTGTGTGTGTGTGTGTCTCTGTGTGTGTCTGTGTCTCTCTCTGTGTGTCTCTGTGTGTGTGTGTCTCTCTCTGTGTGTCTCTGTGTGTGTGTGTGTGTGTGTCTCTGTGTGTGTCTGAGTCTCTCTCTGTGTGTGTCTGTGTGTGTATCTGTGTGCATCTGTGTGTGTATCTGTGTGTGTCTGTGTATGTTTGTGTGTCTGTGTGTGTCACTCTCTCTGTGTGTGTCTGTGTGTGTCTGTCTCTGTGTGTGTGTCTGTGTCTCTCTCTGTGTGTGTCTGCGTGTGTGTGTCTGTGTGTGTGTCTCTCACTGACCTAGCAGCTCTAATTGATAATATGATATCTTTCAGACACTCTCTGGCCCAGTTGGCATAGTTGCCCATGGGTGTGTATAATATGCATGATATAATTTGAGTTCTGTCAACTCCATAACACATGAGTATGATGACTGCTTTCTCAAGAGTGGAGTGGAGCATCACTGCAGAGCAAATAGAGAATACAGTATTACAGTAAAATAATCACTTTCTTTGTTGATCCTCTTCCATTCCTACCTTTACACTGCCTTGATCCTCTTCCATTCCTACCTTTACATTGCCTTGATCCTCTTCCATTCCTACCTTTACATTGCCTTGATCCTCTTCCATTCCTACCTTTACACTGCCTTGATCCTCTTCCATTCCTACCTTTACACTGCCTTGATCCTCTTCCATTCCTACCTTTACACTGCCTTGATCCTCTTCCATTCCTACCTTTACACTGCCTTGATCCTCTTCCATTCCTACCTTTACATTGCCTTGATCCTCTTCCATTCCTACCTTTACATTGCCTTGATCCTCTTCCATTCCTACCTTTACATTGCCTTGATCCTCTTCCATTCCTACCTTTACACTGCCTTGATCCTCTTCCATTCCTACCTTTACACTGCCTTGATCCTCTTCCATTCCTACCTTTACACTGCCTTGATCCTCTTCCATTCCTACCTTTACACTGCCTTGATCCTCTTCCATTCCTACCTTTACACTGCCTTGATCCTCTTCCATTCCTACCTTTACACTGCCTTGATCCTCTTCCATTCCTACCTTTACACTGCCTTGATCCTCTTCCATTCCTACCTTTACACTGCCTTGATCCTCTTCCATTCCTACCTTTACATTGCCTTGATCCTCTTCCATTCCTACCTTTACATTGCCTTGATCCTCTTCCATTCCTACCTTTACACTGCCTTGATCCTCTTCCATTCCTACCTTTACATTGCCTTGATCCTCTTCCATTCCTACCTTTACACTGCCTTGATCCTCTTCCATTCCTACCTTTACATTGCCTTGATCCTCTTCCATTCCTACCTTTACATTGCCTTGATCCTCTTCCATTCCTACCTTTACATTGCCTTGATCCCCCTCCATTCCTACCTTTACACTGCCTTGATCCCCCTTCCATTCCTACCTTTACACTGCCTTGATCCCCCTCCATTCCTACCTTTACACTGCCTTGATCCCCCTTCCATTCCTACCTTTACACTGCCTTGATCCTCTTCCATTCCTACCTTTACATTGCCTTGATCCTCTTCCATTCCTACCTTTACACTGCCTTGATCCTCTTCCATTCCTACCTTTACACTGCCTTGATCCTCTTCCATTCCTACCTTTACACTGCCTTGATCCTCTTCCATTCCTACCTTTACACTGCCTTGATCCTCTTCCATTCCTACCTTTACATTGCCTTGATCCTCTTCCATTCCTACCTTTACATTGCCTTGATCCTCTTCCATTCCTACCTTTACACTGCCTTGATCCTCTTCCATTCCTACCTTTACACTGCCTTGATCCTCTTCCATTCCTACCTTTACATTGCCTTGATCCTCTTCCATTCCTACCTTTACATTGCCTTGATCCTCTTCCATTCCTACCTTTACACTGCCTTGATCCTCTTCCATTCCTACCTTTACATTGCCTTGATCCTCTTCCATTCCTACCTTTACATTGCCTTGATCCTCTTCCATTCCTACCTTTACATTGCCTTGATCCTCTTCCATTCCTACCTTTACATTGCCTTGATCCCCCTTCCATTCCTACCTTTACATTGCCTTGATCCTCTTCCATTCCTACCTTTACACTGCCTTGATCCTCTTCCATTCCTACCTTTACATTGCCTTGATCCCCCTTCCATTCCTACCTTTACATTGCCTTGATCCTCTTCCATTCCTACCTTTACATTGCCTTGATCCTCTTCCATTCCTACCTTTACATTGCCTTGATCCCCCTTCCATTCCTACCTTTACATTGCCTTGATCCTCTTCAATTCCTACCTTTACACTGCCTTGATCCTCTTCCATTCCTACCTTTACATTGCCTTGATCCCCCTTCCATTCCTACCTTTACATTGCCTTGATCCTCTTCCATTCCTACCTTTACATTGCCTTGATCCTCTTCCATTCCTACCTTTACACTGCCTTGATCCTCTTCCATTCCTACCTTTACACTGCCTTGATCCTCTTCCATTCCTACCTTTACATTGCCTTGATCCTCTTCCATTCCTACCTTTACATTGCCTTGATCCTCTTCCATTCCTACCTTTACACTGCCTTGATCCTCTTCCATTCCTACCTTTACATTGCCTTGATCCTCTTCCATTCCTACCTTTACACTGCCTTGATCCTCTTCCATTCCTACCTTTACATTGCCTTGATCCTCTTCCATTCCTACCTTTACATTGCCTTGATCCTCTTCCATTCCTACCTTTACATTGCCTTGATCCTCTTCCATTCCTACCTTTACATTGCCTTGATCCTCTTCCATTCCTACCTTTACATTGCCTTGATCCCCCTCCATTCCTACCTTTACATTGCCTT
Organism: Oncorhynchus nerka; assembly: GCF_034236695.1. Lineage (NCBI taxonomy): Eukaryota > Metazoa > Chordata > Actinopteri > Salmoniformes > Salmonidae > Oncorhynchus > Oncorhynchus nerka. The sequence continues at coordinate 11,561,081 of NC_088397.1, forward strand.
GATCCTCTTCCATTCCTACCTTTACATTGCCTTGATCCTCTTCCATTCCTACCTTTACACTGCCTTGATCCTCTTCCATTCCTACCTTTACATTGCCTTGATCCCCCTCCATTCCTACCTTTACATTGCCTTGATCCCCCTTCCATTCCTACCTTTACATTGCCTTGATCCCCCTTCCATTCCTACCTTTACATTGCCTTGATCCTCTTCCATTCCTACCTTTACATTGCCTTGATCCCCCTCCATTCCTACCTTTACATTGCCTTGATCCCCCTCCATTCCTACCTTTACATTGCCTTGATCCCCCTCCATTCCTACCTTTACACTGCCTTGATCCTCTTCCATTCCTACCTTTACCCAAAAAGAGAGAGTGGGCAATCGGACTAAGGAAGGTGGGTACCAGGCTGAAAAGTACCACCGGCACCTGGTAACCCAGTGTGGACTTCGGCTCTGGGCGGAAAGCAGCCGGGTGACCAGGTGCACATGGGCCTTTTCAGGTCACCAGGTGCACGACGTCCATTTTGGGTCACCAGTTGCACGCGGTTCGTAACAGCGCGGCTATATGCTTTATAATCCGTGGAAGGGTGCTTAAGTGTGGGTGCCCTGGTTCACCTGGTGTGCGAGGTTGTGGAGGGGTCCCCTGCTGGAATCATCCCCGGAAATAGAGGGGTGTTACCCGGGTGGTGAGTAAGGGCCTACATGCCTGGAGGTCCATAGTTCCAGGGGGTAAGCTCTATTCTCATGGCCGGAAATAGAGGGGTGTTACCCGGGTGGTGAGTAAGGGCCTACATGCCTGGAGGTCCATAGTTCCAGGGGGTAAGCTCTATTCTCATGGCCGGAAATAGAGGGGTGTTACCCGGGTGGTGAGTAAGGGCCTACATGCCTGGAGGTCCATTGCTCCAGGGGGTAAGCTCTATTCTCATGGCCGGAAATAGAGGGGTGTTACCCGGATGGCGAGTGAGGGCCTAACTGCCTGTATGTGTACTCTCATGCCCAGAGAGAGAGGCCTGTTCCTGGATAGGCAGTGAGGGCCTTTAGGCCTGAAGGTCCATAGTTCCACTGTCCTTAAGGGGGGCAGAGCAGTCAGCCTCTGTGGAGGTTAGCTGCTCTGTCCCCCTTTTTTTGGGGCCCATTTCCCCAATCACCAGGCCCAGAGTTGGACATAGTGAAATTTCTTTGATTTATTCATCCATTTTGGGTTACCAGTTGCACATTAAACATAGCTGTTTTCTTGAACATTTTTTGAAACCTTCCAAAAAGCACTCAGGACGGCCCCCATTGAGAAAGAGGCCCGTAGTAGGGTGCTCACATAGTGGGCATGAATGTTAGGAAGTCCGGTAAATGCACTTAGAACCGTATTTTTACTTTTGGGTTACCAGGTGCCTATTTTCAATCACCAGGTGGACAGAGGTGTATCCGAATCCGCATCCTAAAAAATATTTTAAACCTTCCATAAAGCTCTCAATTTACTCACCGGCATCTTTTTACAAGCTGGGTTTCATTCGTCTGATCTGCTCATGTTTTACACGTGGTTACCACGACGATCCCAGCTTCTCCCATCTCCTTCTGATGATGCTGGAAGTCTGGTCATGTCCCATTTCCAATCCAACTGCCACCAGCGCACGCACGCACGCACGCACGCACGCACGCACGCACGCACGCGCACACACACGCACACACACACACACACACACACACACACACACACACACACACACACACACACACACACACACACACTCCCCCTACCCCCCTCTTCCCCCCTTCTTCATGTCTCCCTCTGTTTAATAAGAAACCAGCCGGTGGTCTCATCTCTCCTCTCAGCAGTGTTCTGGGGATGGAGTGAGATGACGGGAGCTTGTCAGAATGCAATCTGGGGGCTTAGTCCTGGTTGGAAATAACGTCTAACAGACATGAGAGATGTTATCACCCCACCGTCGTGCAGCACGGCCGAGAGGAGATGAGAGACAACTGTCTGTGTTTACCTGTTTATCTGTGTCCTAGGGGAAACACACACACACACAAACACACACACAGATAGCATTCACAACGACCCGATAGCCTTCGCTCCTTCAGAGTCAGACATCAGCCTCACACCTTCATATTGGTGGTTGGTGGTTGGTGGTGGTTGTTGGTTGGTGGTGGTTGATGGTTGATGGTTGGTGGTTGATGGTTGGTGGTGGATTGTGGTTGGTGGTTGGTGGTGGTTGATGGTTGGTTGGTGGTTGATGGTTGGTGGGTGGTGGTTGGTGGTGGTTGGTGGTTGGTAGTGGTTGGTAGTGGTTGGTGGTTGGTGGTGGTTGGTGGTTGGTGGTTGGTGGTGGTTGATGATTGATGGTTGGTTGGTGGTTGGTGGTGGTTGGTGGTGGTTGATGGTTGGTTGGTGGTTGGTGGTTGATGGTTGGTTGGTGGTTGGTGGTGGTTGGTGGTGGTTGGTGGTTGGTGGTGGTTGGTGGTTGGTGGTGGTTGGTGGTTGGTGGTGGTTGATGGTTGATGGTTGATGGTTGGTGGTGGTTGATGGTTGGTGGTTGGTGGTGGTTGGTGGTGGTTGATAGTTGTTGGTGGTGGTTGATAGTTGGTGGTGGTTGATGGTTGGTTGGTGGTGGTTGATGGTGGTTGGTGGTGGTGGTTGGTGGTTGGTTGGTGGTGGTTGGTTGGTGGTGGTTGATGGTTGGTGGTTGGTTGGTGGTGGTTGGTTGGTGGTGGTTGGTGGTGGTTGGCCAGATGGTGCAGTGCTGTGATGACTTTCCTGATGAGGATCAGATGCTTTTGTAATATGATCAACCCTCTGTCTATGTAGTTCCGGGTGGAAGTTTCCCCCAGGTACAGATCTAGAATCAGCTTGCCCTCCTCCAATTCTAACCTCAATCATTAGTGGGGGAAATGCAAAACTGACCCAAGATCAGCGTCTAGGGGCAACTTCACCCTACACTCTCTGTGTAGTAACAGTTTCACTACAGTATGAGTGGTGGGGATATTCAACAAGCAATTTCATAATGGTTTCAAAGGGATGGAATTACAATAAGCATCCACCTGCTACGATGAGGCAACGAGGAATGGAAGAGATGAGATAACAGGTGTTGTTTCGTCTCAACGTTCAGATAAAATGCTGATATTTTTGACAGATATTTTAGGTCCTGTCTGTCCAAATTCCGTTTGTTGATGCCACACAGGCTACAGTGTCACCATAGCAACCCACAGAGTTCCCCTGTTGATCTGACATCTGACCTGATTCCTATTGGCCACTCAAAGCTGGAGATATATATTCTATTATATCCTCTGCAGGCAGTTACAGATAAACAAGGAAGCAACAACGTCGATTCTATGATCTGCCCAGTCAGAGAAAACCCATCGTGTGTGTGTGTGTGCGTGTGTGTGCGTGTGTGTGTGTGTGTGTGTGTGTGTGTGTGTGTGTGCGTGTTGTCTCTATGTCCCACTGGTCTCATGTAAACAACACTAGATCACCTGTGGAGACGCAGGCTGGATAGGCAGCAGTCTGTCGTCTATACGAACCAGAGTCAGTCTGTTCAATACACACACACACACGGCCCTAGGGGTCTGTTTCACACCAAAACAACAGGGACTCTCGCTGGCCATGCAACAGTCCACATGGGATACAGGAGAGGTGTGTGTGTGTTGGGGAGGAGGGTGTGTGTGCATGTGTGTATGTGAGAGATTTTGTGTGTGTGTGCTTGTGTGCTTATGTGTGTGTATGTGTGCATCCCTCTGTGTGTGTGTGTTGAAGCTATGTATCAAGGCTAATAAGCAAGCAGCATTACTCACCCAACATGTAAGCCATAGCCTATGGGTCAGTGTTAGATATCATCATCTCTGTTAACAGCAGTCTATGGGTCAGTGTTAGATATCATCATCTCTGTTAATAACAGCAGTCTATGGGTCAGTGTTAGATATCATCATCTCTGTTAACAGCAGTCTATGGGTCAGTGTTAGATATCATCATCTCTGTTAACAGCAGTCTATGGGTCAGTGTTAGATATCATCATCTCTGTTAACATAACAGTACTTCCAAGTACTTCCGGGTTGGAGCGAGCAGTCGCATACGCACTTCGGTCTGCAGGTAGTATAACTTTTCATTACATTTCATTACATTTCATTATAGTACAACGGTTTGATTTGTCTAATCTTAGCAATTTCTTCTTAGCTAGCTACATAGCCGTCTCTGTATCAAAGATAATTGCGTAATTATCTTATTTCGTCGTCCTAACGTAGCCTACACTGCTATCTGCCCAGCAGCTAGCCAGCTAGCTAACGTCCACCGTCTACCGTATAGCAGCACTGTAGTAACTATTACCCTCAACTGAACGACTTGATTAGTGTAGTGTTAGCTAGCTACATCGTTGTCTTTGCTGTCTTCGTATCCAAGATAATTGTGTAGTTTAGAGTGTGTAGTTTTAGAGTGATTATCTTAATTTACCGAGGTTAGCTAGCCAGCTATTTGTCGTCCTTAACGTAGGAGACACTGCTAGCTAGCCAACAGCTAGCCAACGTCTACCGAATAGAACTTAACAACCCGGTCGCATTCCGCCTCGCTCCACAGGTAGTATCACATTTTCATTTCATTTCATTACAGTACAACGGTTTGATTTGTTTGATCGTAGCTAGCTACATAGCTAGCTACATAGCCGTCTCTGTATCAAAGATAATTGTGTAGTCTAGAGCGATTTTCTAGGTTACCTAGCCAGCTATTGTCGTTCTTTTAACGCAACGTAACGTAATCAACACTGCTAGCTAGCCAGCTAGCCCCGAATCAACAACGCAGCCACTGCCAGCTAGCCTACAAAGTCAACAACGCAGCCACTGCCAGCTAGCCTACTTCAGCAGTACTGTATCATTTTTAATCATTTTAGTCAATAAGATTCTTGCTACGTAAGCTCAACTTTCTGAACATTCGAGACGTGTAGTCCACTTGTCATTCCAATCTCCTTTGCATTAGCGTAGCCTCTTCTGTAGCCTGTCAACTATGTGTCTGTCTATCCCTGTTCTCTCCTCTCTGCACAGACCATACAAACGCTCCACACCGCGTGGCCGCGGCCACCCTAATCTGGTGGTCCCAGCGCGCACGACCCACGTGGAGTTCCAGGTCTCCGGTAGCCTCTGGAACTGCCGATCTGCGGCCAACAAGGCAGAGTTCATCTCAGCCTATGCCTCCCTCCAGTCCCTCGACTTCTTGGCACTGACGGAAACATGGATCACCACAGATAACACTGCTACTCCTACTGCTCTCTCTTCGTCCGCCCACGTGTTCTCGCACACCCCGAGAGCTTCTGGTCAGCGGGGTGGTGGCACCGGGATCCTCATCTCTCCCAAGTGGTCATTCTCTCTTTCTCCCCTTACCCATCTGTCTATCGCCTCCTTTGAATTCCATGCTGTCACAGTTACTAGCCCTTTCAAGCTTAACATCCTTATCATTTATCGCCCTCCAGGTTCCTCGGAGAGTTCATCAATGAGCTTGATGCCTTGATAAGCTCCTTTCCTGAGGACGGCTCACCTCTCACAGTTCTGGGCGACTTTAACCTCCCCACGTCTACCTTTGACTCATTCCTCTCTGCCTCCTTCTTTCCACTCCTCTCCTCTTTTGACCTCTCCCTCTCACCTTCCCCCTACTCACAAGGCAGGCAATACGCTCGACCTCATCTTTACTAGATGCTGTTCTTCCACTAACCTCATTGCAACTCCCCTCCAAGTCTCCGACCACTACCTTGTATCCTTTTCCCTCTCGCTCTCATCCAACACTTCCCACACTGCCCCTACTGGATGGTATCGCGCCGTCCCAACCTTCGCTCTCTCTCCCCCGCTACTCTCTCCTCTTCCATCCTATCATCTCTTCCCTCTGCTCAAACCTTCTCCAACCTATCTCCTGATTCTGCCTCCTCAACCCTCCTCTCCTCCCTTTCTGCATCCTTTGACTCTCTATGTCCCCTATCCTCCAGGCCGGCTCGGTCCTCCCCTCCCGCTCCGTGGCTCGACGACTCATTGCGAGCTCACAGAACAGGGCTCCGGGCAGCCAAGCGGAAATGGAGGAAAACTCACCTCCCTGCGGACCTGGCATCCTTTCACTCCCTCCTCTCTACATTTTCCTCTTCTGTCGCTGCTGCTAAAGCCACTTTCTACCACTCTAAATTCCAAGCATCTGCCTCTAACCCTAGGAAGCTCTTTGCCACCTTCTCCTCCCTCCTGAATCCTCCCCCCCCCCTCCTCCCTCTCTGCAGATGACTTCGTCAACCATTTTGAAAAGAAGGTCGACGACATCCGATCCTCATTTGCTAAGTCAAACGACACCGCTGGTTCTGCTCACACTGCCCTACCCTGTGCTCTGACCTCTTTCTCCCCTCTCTCTCCAGATGAAATCTCGCGTCTTGTGACGGCCGGCCGCCCAACAACCTGCCCGCTTGACCCTATCCCCTCCTCTCTTCTCCAGACCATTTCCGGAGACCTTCTCCCTTACCTCACCTCGCTCATCAACTCATCCCTGACCGCTGGCTACGTCCCTTCCGTCTTCAAGACAGCGAGAGTTGCACCCCTTCTGAAAAAACCTACACTCGATCCCTCCGATGTCAACAACTGCAGACCAGTATCCCTTCTTTCTTTTCTCTCCAAAAACTCTTGAACGTGCCGTCCTTGGCCAGCTCTCCCGCTATCTCTCTCAGAATGACCTTCTTGATCCAAATCAGTCAGGTTTCAAGACTAGTCATTCAACTGAGACTGCTCTTCTCTGTATCACGGAGGCGCTCCGCACTGCTAAAGCTAACTCTCTCTCCTCTGCTCTCATCCATCTAGACCTATCGGCTGCCTTCGATACTGTGAACCATCAGATCCTCCTCTCCACCCTCTCCGAGTTGGGCATCTCCGGCGCGGCCCACGCTTGGATTGCGTCCTACCTGACAGGTCGCTCCTACCAGGTGGCGTGGCGAGAATCCGTCTCCTCACCACATGCTCTCACCACTGGTGTCCCCCAGGGCTCTGTTCTAGGCCCTCTCCTATTCTCGCTATACACCAAGTCACTTGGCTCTGTCATAACCTCACATGGTCTCTCCTATCATTGCTATGCAGACGACACACAATTAATCTTCTCCTTTCCCCCTTCTGATGACCAGGTGGCGAATCGCATCTCTGCATGTCTGGCAGACATATCAGTGTGGATGACGGATCACCACCTCAAGCTGAACCTCGGCAAGACGGAGCTGCTCTTCCTCCCGGGAAGGACTGCCCGTTCCATGATCTCGCCATCACGGTTGACAACTCCATCGTGTCCTCCTCCCAGAGCGCTAAGAACCTTGGCGTGATCCTGGACAACACCCTGTCGTTCTCAACTAACATCAAGGCGGTGGCCCGTTCCTGTAGGTTCATGCTCTACAACATCCGCAGAGTACGACCCTGCCTCACACAGGAAGCGGCGCAGGTCCTAATCCAGGCACTTGTCATCTCCCGTCTGGATTACTGCAACTCGCTGTTGGCTGGGCTCCCTGCCTGTGCCATTAAACCCCTACAACTCATCCAGAACGCCGCAGCCCGTCTGGTGTTCAACCTTCCCAAGTTCTCTCACGTCACCCTGCTCCTCCGCTCTCTCCACTGGCTTCCAGTTGAAGCTCGCATCCGCTACAAGACCATGGTGCTTGCCTACGGAGCTGTGAGGGGAACGGCACCTCAGTACCTCCAGGCTCTGATCAGGCCCTACACCCAAACAAGGGCACTGCGTTCATCCACCTCTGGCCTGCTCGCCTCCCTACCACCGAGGAAGTACAGTTCCCGCTCAGCCCAGTCAAAACTGTTCGCTGCTCTGGCCCCCCAATGGTGGAACAAACTCCCTCACGACGCCAGGACAGCGGAGTCAATCACCACCTTCCGGAGACACCTGAAACCCCACCTCTTTAAGGAATACCTAGGATAGGATAAAGTAATCCTTATCACCCCCCCCCCCCTTAAAATATTTAGATGCACTATCGTAAAGTGGCTGCTCCACTGGATGTCATAAGGTGAATGCACCAATTTGTAAGTCGCTCTGGATAAGAGCGTCTGCTAAATGACTTAAATGTAAATGTTAAATGTAAACAGCAGTCTATGGGTCAGTGTTAGATATCATCATCTCTGTTAACAGCAGTCTATGGGTCAGTGTTAGATATCATCATCTCTGTTAACAGCAGTCTATGGGTCAGTGTTAGATATCATCATCTCTGTTAACAGCAGTCTATGGGTCAGTGTTAGATATCATCATCTCTGTTAACAGCAGTCTATGTGTCAGTGTTAGATATCATCATCTCTGTTAACAGCAGTCTATGGGTCAGTGTTAGATATCACCATCTCTGTTAACAGCAGTCTATGGGTCAGTGTTAGATATCATCATCTCTGTTAACAGCAGTCTATGGGTCAGTGTTAGATATCACCATCTCTGTTAACAGCAGTCTATGGGTCAGTGTTAGATATCATCATCTCTGTTATTAACAGCAGTCTATGGGTCAGTGTTAGATATCATCATCTCTGTTAACAGCAGTCTATGTGTCAGTGTTAGATATCATCATCTCTGTTATTAACAGCAGTCTATGTGTCAGTGTTAGATATCATCATCTCTGTTAACAGCAGTCTATGGGTCAGTGTTAGATATCATCATCTATGTTAACAGCAGTCTATGGGTCAGTGTTAGATATCATCATCTCTGTTATTAACAGCAGTCTATGTGTCAGTGTTAGATATCATCATCTCTGTTAACATCAGTCTATGGGTCAGTGTTAGATATCATCATCTCTGTTAACAGCAGTCTATGGGTCAGTGTTAGATATCATCATCTCTGTTAACAGCAGTCTATGGGTCAGTGTTAGATATCATCATCTCTGTTATTAACAGCAGTCTATGTGTCAGTGTTAGATATCATCATCTCTGTTAACATCAGTCTATGGGTCAGTGTTAGATATCATCATCTCTGTTAACAGCAGTCTATGGGTCAGTGTTAGATATCATCATCTCTGTTAACAGCAGTCTATGGGTCAGTGTTAGATATCACCATCTCTGTTAACAGCAGTCTATGGGTCAGTGTTAGATATCATCATCTCTGTTATTAACAGCAGTCTATGGGTCAGTGTTAGATATCATCATCTCTGTTAACAGCAGTCTATGGGTCAGTGTTAGATATCATCATCTCTGTTATTAACAGCAGTCTATGTGTCAGTGTTAGATATCATCATCTCTGTTAACAGCAGTCTATGGGTCAGTGTTAGATATCATCATCTCTGTTAACAGCAGTCTATGGGTCAGTGTTAGATATCATCATCTCTGTTAACAGCAGTCTATGGGTCAGTGTTAGATATCATCATCTCTGTTAATAACAGCAGTCTATGTGTCAGTGTTAGATATCATCATCTCTGTAAACAGCAGTCTATGGGTCAGTGTTAACATCAGTCTATGGGTCAGTGTTAGACATCAGTCTATGGGTCAGTGTTAGACATCAGTCTATGGGTCAGTGTTAACAGCAGTATATGGGTCAGTGTTAACAGCAGTCTATGGGTCAGTGTTAGACATCAGTCTATGGGTCAGTGTTAACAGCAGTATATGGGTCAGTGTTAACAGCAGTCTATGGGTCAGTGTTAACAGCAGTCTATGGCTCAGTGTTAGACATCAGTGGTCAGTCTATATTGTCATAAAGACAGTATTACTGCTGCTGCTGTGGGTCATACATGAGCCTTTAGCACATAAAACACACACACACACACACACACACACACACACACACACACACACACACACACACACACACACACACACACACACACACACACACACACACACACACACACACACACACACACACACACAGTCATGTGAAAATTTCAATATCAATATCCCCCAAAACATGACAATGTTTCATTCTAAATTGGAATGGATATTCCTTCAATACGTAACAATCACCTCATTAACAGGTAGTGAAACACCACCTGAAAGGACCATTCCCACTGCTAGGCAGGAAGCCAATCGTATAGCCCTGTGACCAGTGGGGTATCATGACAAACGGCTGTGAGCACTCCTCCATGTTTCTTCCTGTTTCTCTGCTAGGATGGGAAGATTGAGGATCACCAAGGCAACGTCCCAAATGGCATCCTATTCCCTTCACAGTGCACTACTTTGACCAGAGTCTTATGGGCCCTAGAAAGAGAATAGGGTGCCATTTGGAACACAGACAAAGCGTTAGGGAGAACACAGCAGACAGGTATCAATAATTCAACTGCTGTTCAGACTCTTCATCAATGACTGTCTGATCATCCCTGCTGATCCCTGGTGCAGACTCTTCATCAATGACTGTCTGATCATCCCTGGTGATCCCTGGTTCAGAGGTGTGTTCTCTCTACCGTAACAATACACTGACCCTCATGTTCTCTCTACCGTAACAATACACAGACCCTCATGTTCTCTCTACCGTAACAATACACTGACCCTCATATTCCCTCTACCGTAACAATACACTGACCCTCATGTTCCCTCTACCTTAACAATACACTGACCATCATGTTCTCTCTACCGTAACAATACACAGACCCTCATGTTCGCTCTACCGTAACAATACACTGACCCTCATGTTCTCTCTACCGTAACAATACACTGACCCTCATGTTCCCTCTACGTAACAATACACTGACCCTCATGTTCTCTCTACCTTAACAATACACTGACCCTCATGTTCTCTCTACCTTAACAATACACTGACCCTCATGTTCTCTCTACCTTAACAATACATGGACCCTCATGTTCTCTCTACCTTAATAATACACTGACCCTCATGTTCTCTCTACCATAACAATACACGGACCCTCATGTTCCCTCTACCTTAACAATACACTGACCCTCATGTTCCCTCTACCTTAACAATACACTGACCCTCATGTTCTTTCTACAATACACTGACCCTCATGTTCTCTCTACCTTAACAATACACTGACCCTCATGTTCTTTCTACAATACACTGACCCTCATGTTCCCTCTACCTTAACAATATACTGACCCTCATGTTCTTTCTACAATACACTGACCCTCATGTTCCCTCTACCTTAACAATACACTGACCCTCATGTTCCCTCTACCTTAACAATACACTGACCCTCATGTTCCCTCTACCTTAACAATACACTGACCCTCATGTTCTCTCTACCTTAACAATACACTGACCCTCATGTTCTCTCTACCTCAACAATACACTGACTCTCATGTTCTCAACCTCTCTTTGCTTCACCACAGATAGTTAACACCAGGTCCTCTGGTCAGGGAGCAGCTGGGAGCAGACCTGTATTGATCTGGCCCGGGCCTGACACCATTAGGGGCCCCAGCCTGGTTCTGGAGAGGAAGAGTACTGTCCAGGGGGAACCATCACTCTGAATACATTAAAGGTGATGAGGATGAGGTTGGGGCTGAGACTGCGGCTGGGGATGGGTTTGAGCCTGGGGATGGGTATGAGGCTGGGGATGGGTATGAGGCTGGGGATGGGGCTGATGCTGGGGATGGGTATGAGGCTGGGGATGGGGCTGATGCTGGGGATGGGTATGAGGCTGGGGATGGGGCTGAGGCTGGGGATGGGGATGAGGCTGGGGAAGGGGATGGGTATGAGGCTGGGGATGGGTATGAGGCTGGGGAAGGGGATTGGTATGAGGCTGGGGATGGGGCTGAGGCTGGGGATGGGTATGAGGCTGGGGACGGGGATGGGGCTGAGGCTGGGGCTGAGGCTGGGGATGGGGCTGAGGCTGGGGATGGATATGAGGCTGGGGATGGATATGAGTCTGGGGATGGGGCTGAGGCTGGGGATGGGGCTGAGGCTGGGGATGGGGCTGAGGCTGGGGATGGGGCTGGGGATGGGTATGAGACTGGGGATGAGTCTGGGGATGGGTTTGTGGCTGGGGATTGGGATGGGGCTGGGCATGGGTATGAGGCTGGGGATGGATATGAGGCTGGGGATGGGTATGAGGCTGGGCATGGGTATGAGGCTGGGGATGGGTATGAAGCTGGGGATTGGGATGGGGCTGGGGATGGGTATGAGACTGGGCATGGGTATGAGGCTGAGGCTGGGGAGTGGGATGGGGCTGAGGGTGGATATGAGGCTGGGGATGGGTATGAGGCTGGGGATGGATATGAGGCTGGGGATGAGTCTGGGGATGGGTTTGTGGCTGGGGATGGATATGAGTCTGGGGATGATTCTGGGGATGGGTATGAGGCTGGGGATGAGTCTGGGGATGGGTTTGTGGCTGGGGATTGGGATTGGGATGGGGCAGGGGGTGGATATGAGTCTGGGGATGGATATGAGGCTGGGGATGGATATGAGGCTGGGGATGACTCTGGGGATGGGGTTGTGGCTGGGGATTGGGATGGGGCTGGGCATGGGTATGAGGCTGGGGATGGATATGAGGCTGGGGCTGGATATGAGGCTGGGGATGGGTATGAGGCTGGGTATGGGTATGAGACTGGGGATGGGTATGAGGCTGGGCATGGGTATGAGGCTGAGGCTGGGGATGGATATGAGGCTGGGGATGAGGCTGGGGGTGGATATGAGACTGGGGATGGGTATGAGGCTGGGGATGGATATGAGGCTGGGATGGATATGAGGCTGGGGATGAGTCTGGGGATGGGTATGAGGCTGGGGATTGGGATGGGGCTGGGAGTGGATATGAGTCTGGGGATGGATATAAGGCTGGGGATGGGTATGAGGCTGGGGATTGGGATGGGGCTGGGGGTGGATATGAGTCTGGGGATGGATATAAGGCTGGGGATGGGTATGAGGCTGGGGATGGATATAAGGCTGGGGATGGGGATGAGTCTGGGGATGGATATAAGGCTGGGGATGGGTATGAAGCTGGGGATGGGTATGAGGCTGGAGATTGGTATGAGGCTGAGGATGGGTATGAGGCTGGGGATTGGGATGGGGCTGTGGATGGGGATGGATATGAGTCTGGGGATGGATATAAGGCTGGGGATGGGTATGAGGCTGGGGATGGATATAAGGCTGGGGATGGATATGAGGATGGGGATGGGTATGGGTATGAGGCTGGGGATTGGGATGGGGCTGTGGATGGGGATGATAGTATGGGTTTAGAGTTTGCACTAAGGATGAGATAGCGCATCTCAAGAGTTTTAATCCTGTCATTAACATTTCAGACATTCATAAATAATTAGCATTATAAATGCATAGCTTTGTTCTACTCAGGCCTTCTCCCTCTCCCTCTAACCCTCTAACCCTCTCTCCTTCTGTCGCTCTTTCCTTCTTCCTCTCCCCCTCTCTCCCTCTCCCCCTCTCTCCATTTCTCCCTCTCTCCCTCTCCCCCTCTCTCCCTCTCTCCCTTTCCCCCTCTCCCTCTCCCCCTCTCTCCCTCTCTCCCTTTCTGCCTCTCTCCCTTTCTGCCTCCCTCCCTTTCTCCCTCTCTCCCTCTCTCCCTCTCCCCCCTCTCCCTCCCCTCTCTCCATGTCTCCCTCTCTCCCTTTCCCCCTCTCCCTCTCCCCCTCTCTCCCTCTCTCCCTTTCTGCCTCTCTCCCTTTCTGCCTCTCTCCCTCTCTCCCTCTCCCCCTCTCTCCCTTTCTCCCTCTCCCTCAACCCCTCTCTCCCTCTCTCCCTTTCTCCCTCTCTCCCTTTCTCCATTTCTCCCTCTCTCCATTTCTCCCTCTCTCCATTTCTCCCTCTCTCCCTCTCCCCTCTCTCCCTCTCTCCATTTCTCCCTCTCCCCTCTCCCCCTCCCCCTCTCTCCCTCTCTCTCCCCTCTCTCTCCCTCTCTCCCTTTCTCCCTCTCTCCCTTTCTCCCTCTCCCCTCTCTCCCTCTCTCCCTTTCTCCCTCTCCCTCTCCCCTCTCTCCCTCACTCCCTCTCTCCCCTCTCTCCATTTCTCCCTCTCCCCCTCTCTCCCTTTCTCCCTCTCCCTCTCCCCCTCTCTCCCTCTCCCCTCTCTCTCCCTCTCTCCCTCTCTCCCTCTCCCCCTCTCTCCCTTTCTCCCTCTCCCTCTCTCCCTCTCTCCCCTCTCTCCCTTTCTCCCTTTCTCCCTCTCTCCCTCCCCCTCTCTCCCTTTCTCCCTCTCTCCCTCTCTCTCCTCTCTCCCTTTCTCCCTCTCTCCCTCCTCTCCCCCTCTCCCTCTCCCTCTCCCCCTCTCTCCCTCTCCCCCTCTCTCCCTCTCTCCCTCTCTCCCTCTCTCTCTCCCTCTCCATTTCTCCCCTCTCTCCCTCTCTCCCTCTCTCTCCCTTTCTCCCTCTCTCCCTCTCTCTTTCTCCCTCTCTCCCTTTCTCCCTCTCTCCCTCTCTCTTTCTCCCTCTCCCTCTCTCTCCCTCTCTCCATTTCTCCCTCCCTCTCTCCCTTTCTCCCTCTCCCTCTCCCTCTCTCCCTTTCTCCCTCTCCCCTCTCCCTCTCCCCCTCTCCCCTCTCTCCCTCTCCCCCTCTCCCTTTCTCCCTCTCCCCCCCTCTCCCTCTCCCCTCTCTCCCTCTCTCCTCTCTCCCTCTCTCCCCTCTCTCCCTCTCTCCCTCTCTCCCTTTCTCCCTCTCTCCATTTCTCCCTCTCTCCCTTTCTCCCTCTCCCCCCTCTCTCCCTTTCTCCCTCTCCCTCCTCTCCCTCTCTCCCTTTCTCCCTCTCCCCTCTCCCTCTCCCCCTCTCCCTCCTCTCCCTCTCTCTCCTCTCCCTCCCCCTCTCTCCCTCTCTCCCTCTCCCTCTCTCCCTCTCCCCTCTCTCCCTCTCTCTCCCTCTCTCTCCTTTCTCCCTCTCCCCCTCTCCCCTCTCTCCCCTCTCTCCCTCCCCTCTCCCCTCTCTCTCCCCTCTCCCTCTCCCCTCTCTCCCTCTCTCCCTCTTTCTCCCTCTCTCCATTTCTCCCTCTCTCCCTTTCTCCCTCTCTCCATTTCTCCCTCTCCCCTCTCTCTCCCTTTCTCCCTCTCCTCTCCCTCCCCCTCTCTCCCTTTCTCCCTCTCCCTCTCTCCCTCTCCCCTCTCTCCCTCTCCCCTCTCCCCTCTCTGTCCCTCTCCCTCTCTCTCCCTCTCTCTCTCCTCTCTCCCTCTCCCCCCCCTCTCTCCCTCTCTCTCTCCCTCTCTCTCCCCCTCTCTCCCCTCTCTCTCCCCTCTCTCCCTCTCCCTCTCCCCTCTCTCTCCCTCTCTCCCCCTCTCCTCTCTCCCTTTCTCCCCATCCGTCTCTCCATTTCTCCCTCTCTCCATTTCTCCCTCTCTCCCTTTCTCCCTCTCTCCATTTCTCCCTCTCCCCTCTCTCCCTTCCTGTCTCTCCCTCTCCCTCTCTCCTCTCTCCCCTTTCTCCCTCTCCCTCTCTCCCTCTCCCCTCAGACTCTCTCCCTCTCCCTCTCTCTCTCTCTCTCCCTTTCTCCCTCTCCCCCTCCCTCTCCCCTCTCTCCCCCTCTCTCCCTCTCTCCCTCTATCCCTCTCTCCCTCTCTCCCTCTCCCTCTCTGTCCCCCTCTCCCCTTTTTTACTCCCTTCTCCCCCTCTCCCCCTCTCTCCCTCTCCCTCCTCTCTCCCTCTCCCCCTCTCCCCTCTCTCCCTCTCCCCTCTCTCCCTCTCCCTTCTCTCCCTCTCTCCCTTTCTCCCTCTCTAATGGTTTTCCCTCTCTCCCTTCTCTCCCTTTGTAGCTCCCTCAATTTCCCCCTCTCTCCCCTCTCCCTTTCTCCCTCTCTCAATTTCCCCCTCTCTCAGACCTCCTCCCTCTCCCTCTGTCTCCCTCTCCCTTTCTGTCCCTCTCTCCCTCCCTTTCCCATCTCCCTCAGACTCTCCTTACCCATGTAGCTCCCTCTCTATGGTTTTACCCTCTCCCTCTCCCTTACTCTATCCCTCTCTCCCTCTCTCCTCCCTCTCTCTCTGTCTATGGGCCTCTGTCCCTCTCTCCCTCTCCCTCTCTGTCCCTCTCTCCCTCTCCCTCTCTGTCCCTCTCTCCCTCTCCCTCTCTGTCCCTCTCTCCCTCTCTCTGTCCCTCTCTCCCTCTCCCTCTCTGTCCCTCTCTCCCTCTCTCTCTGTCCCTCTCTCTCTATGTACCCCTGACCGAGGCTCACCCACCACATTAGTGTTTTAATACGCTGTATGTTTTAACAGTCATCCACAGACCAGCAGGCTTTATTCAGCGCCAGTTCTAACAGCATGGGCTAAATAGCTCATTAACTTATGGTGGCAAAGGCGGATGGTGGGCCGCCGGCGGTGTTTCTTGAAGGCATGGGGACAAACTCCTCATGGATATTGATTCAGCAAACCCCCTGCATATCCTGGGCATGCTGTTATATGGAAGGGGACTCAGAATTATTCATGCACCATCCGTGCATCTGATAAAGCCTCTATAGTCTACAGACTCCACACAGTGATCGGCATCTTCAGACTGTCTATGGTTTTACCCATGTAGCTAACGCCTTCAGACTGTCTATGGTTTTAGCCATGCAGACTGTCTATGGTTTTACAGACTGTCTATGTCTATGGTTTTAACGCCAGCTAACACCTTCAGACTGTCTATGGTTTTACCCATGTAGCTAACACCTAGACTGCATGGGCTTCAGACTGACTCTATGGGCCTTACCCATGTAGCTAACGACTGTCTTCAGACTGTCTAGACTGGTTTTACCCATGTAGCTAACGCCTTCAGACTGTCTATGGGCCTTAACCCTTCAGACTGTCTAGCTTACCCATGTAGCTAACACTTCAGACTACCCATGTAGCTAACACCTTCAGACTGTCTATGGGTCTTACCCATTACCCATGTAGCTAACACCTTCAGACTGTCTATGGGCCTTACCCATGTAGCTAACACCTTCAGACTGTCTATGGGCCTTACCCATGTAGCTAACGCCTTCAGACTGTCTATGGGCCTTACCCATGTAGCTAACACCTTCAGACTGTCTATGGGCCTTACCCATGTAGCTAACACCTTCAGACTGTCTATGGGCCTTACCCATGTAGCTAACGCCTTCAGACTGTCTATGGTTTTACCCATGTAGCTAACACCTTCAGACTGTCTATGGGCCTTACCCATGTAGCTAACACCTTCAGACTGTCTATGGTTTTACCCATGTAGCTAACGACTGTCCTTCAGACTGTCTATGGGCCTTACCCATGTAGCTAACAGACCTTCAGACTGTCTATGGTTTTACCCATGTAGCTAACACCTTCAGACTGTCTATGGGCCTTACCCATGTAGCTAACACCTTCAGACTGTCTATGGGCCTTACCCATGTAGCTAACACCTTCAGACTGTCTATGGTTTTACCCATGTAGCTAACGCCTTCAGACTGTCTATGGGCCTTACCCATGTAGCTAACGCCTTCAGACTGTCTATGGTTTTACCCATGTAGCTAACGCCTTCAGACTGTCTATGGGCCTTACCCATGTAGCTAACACCTTCAGACTGTCTATGGGCCTTACCCATGTAGCTAACGCCTTCAGACTGTCTATGGGCCTTACCCATGTAGCTAACACCTTCAGACTGTCTATGGGTTTACCCATGTAGCTAACGCCTTCAGACTGTCTATGGGCCTTACCCATGTAGCTAACGCCTTCAGACTGTCTATGGGCCTTACCCATGTAGCTAACACCTTCAGACTGTCTATGGGTTTACCCATGTAGCTAACTAACGCCTTCAGACTGTCTATGGTTTTACCCATTAGCCCCTTCAGACTGTCTAGGGCTGTAGCTACGCCTTCAGACTGTCTATGGCCTTACCCATGTAGCTAACACCTTCAGACTGTCTATGGTTTTACCCATGTAGCTAACACCTTCAGACTGTCTATGGTTTTACCCATGTAGACTGTCTAACCCATGTAGCTAACGCCTTCAGACTGTCTATGGGCTATGGGTCTTACCCATGTAGCTAACGCCTTCAGACTGTCTATGGGCCTTACCCATGTAGCTAACGCCTTCAGACTGTCTATGGGCCTTACCCATGTAGCTAACGCCTTCAGACTGTCTATGGGCCTTTACCCATGTAGCTAACACCTTCAGACTGTCTATGGGCCTTACCCATGTAGCTAACGCCTTCAGACTGTCTATGGGCCTTACCCATGTAGCTAACACCTTCAGACTGTCTATGGGCCTTACCCATGTAGCTAACACCTTCAGACTGTCTATGGGCCTTACCCATGTAGCTAACACCTTCAGACTGTCTATGGGTCTTACCCATGTAGCTAACACCTTCAGACTGTCTATGGTTGTACCCATGTCTAGCTAACACCTTCAGACTGTCTATGGGCCTTACCCATGTAGCTAACACCTTCAGACTGTCTATGGGCCTTACCCATGTAGCTAACACCTTCAGACTGTCTATGGGCCTTACCCATGTAGCTAATGCTAACTTCAGACTGTCTATGGGCTTTACCCATGTAGCTAACACCTTCAGACTGTCTATGGTTTTACCCATGTAGCTAACGCCTTCAGACTGTCTATGGGCTTACCCATGTAGCTAACACCTTCAGACTGTCTATGGGCCTTACCCATGTAGCTAACACCTTCAGACTGTCTATGGGTTTACCCATGTAGCTAACACCTTCAGACTGTCTATGGGACTTCTTACCCATGTAGCTAACACCTTCAGACTGTCTATGGGCCTTACCCATGTAGCTAACACCTTCAGACTGTCTATGGGCCTTACCCATGTAGCTAACACCTTCAGACTGTCTATGGTTTTACCCATGTAGCTAACACCTTCAGACTGTCTATGGTTTTACCCATGCTAACGCCTTCAGACTGTCTATGGGCTAACGCCTTTACCCATGTAGCTAACGCCTTCAGACTGTCTATGGGCCTTACCCATGTAGCTAACACCTTCAGACTGTCTATGGGCCTTACCCATGTAGCTAACGCCTTCAGACTGTCTATGGGCCTTACCCATGTAGCTAACGCCTTCAGACTGTCTATGGGCCTTACCCATGTAGCTAACACCTTCAGACTGTCTATGGTTTTACCCATGTAGCTAACACCTTCAGACTGTCTATGGGCCTTACCCATGTAGCTAACACCTTCAGACTGTCTATGGGCCTTACCCATGTAGCTAACACCTTCAGACTGTCTATGGGTCTTACCCATGTAGCTAACACCTTCAGACTGTCTAATGGTTGTACCCATGTAGCTAACACCTTCAGACTGTCTATGGGCCTTACCCATGTAGCTAATGCCTTCAGACTGTCTATGGGTCTTACCCATGTAGCTAATGCCTTCAGACTCTCTAATGGTTTTACCCATGTAGCTAATGCCTTCAGACTGTCTATGGGTCTTACCCATGTAGCTAACACCTTCAGACTGTCTAACCCATGTAGCTAACACCTTCAGACTGTCTATGGGCCTTACCCATGTAGCTAACACCTTCAGACTGTCTATGGGCCTTACCCATGACTAACACCTTCAGACTGTCTATGGGCCTTACCCATGTAGCTAACACCTTCAGACTGTGGGTCTTTCCCAGAACTGACTGTCTATGGGCCTTACCCATGTAGCTAACGCCTTCAGACTGTCTATGGTTTTACCCATGTAGCTAACGCCTTCAGACTGTCTATGGGCCTTACCCATGTAGCTAACGCCTTCAGACTGTCTATGGGCCTTACCCATGTAGCTAACGCCTTCAGACTGTCTATGGTTTACCCATGGGCCTTCTACCCATGTAGCTAACACCTTCAGACTGTCTATGGTTTTACCCATGTAGCTAACGCCTTCAGACTGTCTATGGGCCTTACCCATGTAGCTAACACCTTCAGACTGTCTATGGGCCTTACCCATGTAGCTAACACCTTCAGACTGTCTATGGGCCTTACCCATGTAGCTAACACCTTCAGACTGTCTATGGGTCTTACCCATGTAGCTAACACCTTCAGACTGTCTAATGGTTGTACCCATGTAGCTAACACCTTCAGACTGTCTATGGGCCTTACCCATGTAGCTAACACCTTCAGACTGTCTATGGGCCTTACCCATGTAGCTAACAGACTGTCTTCAGACTGTCTATGGGCCTTACCCATGTAGCTAACGCCTTCAGACTGTCTATGGGCCTTACCCATGTAGCTAACACCTTCAGACTGTCTAGGGCCTTTACCCATGCTAACTTGTCTATGGTTTTTCAGACTAACACCTTCAGACTGTCTATGGGCTTTTACCCATGTAGCTAACACCTTCAGACTGTCTATGGGCCTTACCCATGTAGCTAACGCCTTCAGACTGTCTATGGGCCTTACCCATGTAGCTAACACCTTCAGACTGTCTATGGTTTTACCCATGTAGCTAACACCTTCAGACTGTCTATGGGCCTTACCCATGTAGCTAACACCTTCAGACTGTCTATGGGCCTTACCCATGTAGCTAACACCTTCAGACTGTCTATGGGCCTTACCCATGTAGCTAACACCTTCAGACTGTCTATGGGTCTTACCCATGTAGCTAACACCTTCAGACTGTCTAATTGGTTTACCCATGTAGCTAACACCTTCAGACTGTCTATGGGCCTTACCCATGTAGCTAACGCCTTCAGACTGTCTATGGGTTTACCCATGTAGCTAACACCTTCAGACTGTCTATGGGCCTTACCCATGTAGCTAACTGCCTTCAGACTGTCTATGGGTCTTACCCATGTAGCTAACGCCTTCAGACTGTCTATGGTTTTACCTTACTAACGCCTTCAGACTGTCTATGGGCTGTCTTACCCATGTAGCTAACGACTGTCTATCAGACTGACTGTCTATGGGCCTTACCCATGTAGCTAACACCTTCAGACTGTCTATGGTTTTACCCATGTAGCTAACGCCTTCAGACTGTCTATGGTTTTACCCATGTAGCTAACGCCTTCAGACTGTCTATGGTTTTACCCATGTAGCTAACGCCTTCAGACTGTCTATGGGCCCCCATGTAGCTAACGCCTTCAGACTGTCTATGGGCCTTACCCATGTAGCTAACACCTTCAGACTGTCTATGGGCCTTACCCATGTAGCTAACACCTTCAGACTGTCTATGGGTCTCACCCATGTAGCTAACACCTTCAGACTGTCTATGGGCCTTACCCATGTAGCTAACACCTTCAGACTGTCTATGGGCCTTACCCATGTAGCTAACGCCTTCAGACTGTCTATGGGCCTTACCCATGTAGCTAACACCTTCAGACTGTCTACCCATGGTTTACCCATGTCTAGCTAACGCCTTCAGACTGTCTATGGGCCTTACCCATGTAGCTAACGCCTTCAGACTGTCCTTCAGACTGTCTATGGGCCTTACCCATGTAGCTAACACCTTCAGACTGTCTATGGTTTTACCCATGGTTTCAGACTGTCATGGTTCAGACTGTCTATGGGCCTTACCCATGTAGCTAACGCCTTCAGACTGTCTATGGGCCTTACCCATGTAGCTAACCAGACTGTCTATGGGCCTTACCCATGTAGCTAACGCCTTCAGACTGTCTATGGGCCTTACCCATGTAGCTAACGCCTTCAGACTGTCTATGGTTTTACCCATGTAGCTAACGCCTTCAGACTGTCTATGGGCCTTACCCATGTAGCTAACGCCTTCAGACTGTCTATGGGCCTTACCCATGTAGCTAACGCCTTCAGACTGTCTATGGGCCTTACCCATGTAGCTAACACCTTCAGACTGTCTATGGTTTTACCCATGTAGCTAACGCCTTCAGACTGTCTATGGGCCTTACCCATGTAGCTAACACCTTCAGACTGTCTATGGGCCTTACCCATGTAGCTAACACCTTCAGACTGTCTATGGGCCTTACCCATGTAGCTAACACCTTCAGACTGTCTATGGGTCTTACCCATGTAGCTAACACCTTCAGACTGTCTAATGGTTGTACCCATGTAGCTAACACCTTCAGACTGTCTATGGGCCTTACCCATGTAGCTAATGCCTTCAGACTGTCTACCCATGTAGCTAATGCCTTCAGACTGTCTATGGGCCTTACCCATGTAGCTAACACCTTCAGACTGTCTATGGGCCTTTTACCCATGTAGCTAACACCTTCAGACTGTCTATGGGCCTTACCCATGTAGCTAACACCTTCAGACTGTCTATGGGCCTTACCCATGTAGCTAACGCCTTCAGACTGTCTATGGGCCTTACCCATGTAGCTAACACCTTCAGACTGTCTATGGTTTTACCCATGTAGCTAACTGCCTTCAGACTGTCTAGACTGGTTTTACCCATGTAGCTAACGCCTTCAGACTGTCTATGGGCCTTACCCATGTAGCTAACGCCTTCAGACTGTCTATGGGCCTTAACTAACCTTCAGACTGTCTATGGGCCTTACCCATGTAGCTAACACCTTCAGACTGACTGTCTATGGTTTTACCCATGTAGCTAACGCCTTCAGACTGTCTATGGGCCCCATTACCCTTCAGACTGTCTATGGGCTTACCCATGTAGCCCTTCAGACTGTCTATGGGCTTACCCATGTAGCTAACACCTTCAGACTGCCTTCAGACTGTCTAATGGTTTTACCCATGTAGCTAACACCTTCAGACTGTCTATGGGTTTACCCATGTAGCTAACGCCTTCAGACTGTCTATGGGCCTTACCCATGTAGCTAACACCTTCAGACTGTCTAATGGTTTTACCCATGTAGCTAACACCTTCAGACTGTCTATGGTTTTACCCATGTAGCTAACGCCTTCAGACTGTCTATGGGCTTACCCATGTAGCTAACACCTTCAGACTGTCTATGGTTTTACCCATGTAGCTAACGCCTTCAGACTGTCTATGGGCCTTACCCATGTAGCTAACACCTTCAGACTGTCTATGTAGCTAACACCTTCAGCCTTACCCATGTAGCTAACACCTTCAGACTGTCTATGGTTTTACCCATGTAGCTAACACCTTCAGACTGTCTATGGGCCTTACCCATGTAGCTAACACCTTCAGACTGTCTATGGTTTTACCCATGTAGCTAACACCTTCAGACTGTCTATGGGCCTTACCCATGTAGCTAACACCTTCAGACTGTCTATGGGCCTTACCCATGGCTAACACCTTCAGACTGTCTTACCCATGTAGCTAACGCCTTCAGACTGTCTATGGGCCTTACCCATGTAGCTAACGCCTTCAGACTGTCTATGGGCCTTACCCATGTAGCTAACGCCTTCAGACTGTCTATGGTTTTACCCATGTAGCTAACACCTTCAGACTGTCTATGACTGTCTAACACCTGACTGTCTTTACCCATGTAGCTAACACCTTCAGACTGTCTGTCTATGGTTTTACCCATGTAGCTAACACCTTCAGACTGTCTATGGTTTTACCCATGTAGCTAACACCTTCAGACTGTCTATGGGCCTTACCCATGTAGCTAACACCTGTCAGACTGTCTATGGGCCTTACCCATGTAGCTAACACCTTCAGACTGTCTATGGGCCTTACCCATGTAGCTAACACCTTCAGACTGTCTATGGGCCTTACCCATGTAGCTTCAGACTGTCTATGGGCCTTACCCATGTAGCTAACGCCTTCAGACTGTCTATGGTTTTACCCATGTAGCTAACGCCTTCAGACTGTCTATGGGCCTTACCCATGTAGCTAACGCCTTCAGACTGTCTATGGGCCTTACCCATGTAGCTAACACCTTCAGACTGTCTATGGGTAGCTAACCCTTCAGACTGTCTAGTAGCTAACACCTTCAGACTGTCTATGGGTTTTACCCATGTAGCTAACGCCTTCAGACTGTCTATGGTTTTACCCATGTAGCTAACGCCTTCAGACTGTCTAGACTGGGGCCTTACCCATTAGACTGTCTATGGGCCTTATGTAGCTAACACCTTCAGACTGTCTAATGGTTTTACCCATGGTTTACCCATGCTAACGCCTTCAGACTGTCTATGGGCCTTGTAGCCCATGTAAACACCTTCAGACTGTCTATGGGTTTTACCCATGTAGCTAACACCTTCAGACTGTCTATGGTTTTACCCATGTAGCTAACGCCTTCAGACTGTCTATGGTTTTACCCATGTAGCTAACGCCTTCAGACTGTCTATGGGCCTTACCCATGTAGACTGTCTAACCCATGCTAACACCTTCAGACTGTCTATGGGCCTTACCCATGTAGCTAACACCTTCAGACTGTCTATGGGCCTTACCCATGTAGCTAACACCTTCAGACTGTCTATGGGACCTTACCCATGTAGCTAACACCTTCAGACTGTCTATGGGCCTTTACCCATGTAGCTAACACCTTCAGACTGTCTATGGTTTTACCCATGTAGCTAACACCTTCAGACTGTCTATGGGCTAACTTAGACCCATGTAGCTAACACCTTCAGACTGTCTATGGGTTTACCCATGTAGCTAACACCTTCAGACTGTCTATGGTTTTACCCATGTAGCTAACACCTTCAGCACTGTCTATGGGCCTTACCCATGTAGCTAATGCTGTCTATGGGTCTTACCCATGTAGCTAACGCCTTCAGACTGTCTATGGGCCTTACCCATGTAGCTAACGCCTTCAGACTGTCTATGGGCCTTACCCATGTAGCTAATGCCTTCAGACTGTCTATGGGTCTTACCCATGTAGCTAACACCTTCAGACTGTCTATGGGTCTTACCCATGTAGCTAACGCCTTCAGACTGTCTATGGGTCTTACCCATGTAGCTAACACCTTCAGACTGTCTATGGGCCTTACCCATGTAGCTAACACCTTCAGACTGTCTATGGTTTTACCCATGTAGCTAACGCCTTCAGACTGTCTATGGTTTTACCCATGTAGCTAACGCCTTCAGACTGTCTATGGGCCTTACCCATGTAGCTAACGCCTTCAGACTGTCTATGGGCCTTACCCATGTAGCTAACACCTTCAGACTGTCTATGGTTTTACCCATGTAGCTAACACCTTCAGACTGTCTATGGGCCTTACCCATGTAGCTAACACCTTCAGACTGTCTAATGGTTGTACCCATGTAGCTAACATATAACTTCCGGCACCGACTGAGATGGCCGCCTTACCCATGTAGCTAACGCTTCCTAGAAACTATGCAGTTTTTTTTTTTTACGTGTTATTTCTTACAGTAGTACCCCAGGTCGCCTTTCATTACCCATACAGTCGAGAAGAACTACTGAATATAAGATCAGTGCCAACTCACCATCAGTACGACCAAGAATATGTTTTGGACGCCTCCGGTGTTCTGCCTTACAACAGGACAACGGAATGGATCGCATGCAGCCCCAAGGAAACGACTCCGAAAAAGAGGGAAACGAGGCGGTGTTCTGGTCAGACTCAAAAAGGGCACATCGCGCACCACTCCCCAGCATTCTTCTTGCCAATGTCCAGTCTCTTGACAACAAGGTTGACGAAATCCGAGCAAGGGTAGCATTCCAGAGGGACATCAGAGACTGCAACGTTCTCTGCTTCACAGAAACATGGCTTACTGAAGACGCTATCCGATGCGATGCAGCCAACGGGTTTCTCCACGCATCGCGCCACAGAAACAAACATCTTTCTGGTAAGAAGAGTGGCGGGGGCGTATGCCTCATGACTAACGAGACATGGTGTGATGAAGGAAACATACAGGAACTCAAATCCTTCTGTTCACCTGATTTAGAATTCCTCACAATCAAATGTAGACCGCATTATCTTCAAGAGAATTCTCCTCGATTATAATCACAGCCGTATATAACCCCCAAGCAGACACATCGATGGCTCTGAACCAACTTTATTTAACTCTTTGCAAACTGGAAACCATTTTTCCGGAGGCTGCATTCATTGTAGCTGGGGATTTTAACAAAGCTAATCTGAAAACAAGACTCCTAAATTTTACCAGCATATCGATTGCGCAACCAGGGGTGGTAAAACCTTGGATCATTGTTACTCTAACTTCCGCGACGCCCTGCCTATATAAGGCCCTGCCCCGCCCCCAGACTGTCGGACTGGGACATCGGAAAAGCTGACCACGACTCCATTTTGCTGATCCCTGCCTACAGGCAGAAACTAAAACAAGAGGCTCCCACGCTGAGGTCTGTCCAACGCTGGTCAGACCAAGCTGACTCCACACTCCAAGACTGCTTCCATCACGTGGACTGGGACATGTTTCGTTTTGCGTCAGATGGAAATATTGACGAACGCTGATTCTGTGCCATTAGAACGTGCTTCGAAGATGTCGTTCCCATAGCAACGATAAAAACATTCCCAAACCAGAAACCGTGGATTGATGGCAGCATTCGCATGAAACTGAAAGCGTGCTTTTAATCAGGGCAAGGTGTCTGGTAATATGTCCGAATATAAACAATGCAGCTATTCCCTCCGCAAGGCTATTAAACAAGCTAAGCGGTCAGTACAGAGACAAAGTGGAATCTCAATTCAATGGCTCAGACACAATAGGCATGTGGCAGGGTCTACAGTCAATCGCGGACTACAAGAAGAAACCCAGCCCAGTCACGGACCAGGATGTCTTGCTCCCAGGCAGACTAAATAACTTTTGCCCGCTTTGAGGACAATACAGTGCCACTTTACGGCCTGCAACGAAAACATGTGCAGCCGAGGTGAGTAAGACATTTAAACGTGTTAACCCTCTGCAAGGCTGCCCCCAGACGGCATCCCCAGCCGCGCCTCAGAGCATGACTGTGGCTGTGTTTACGGACATATTCAATCCATCCCTATACCAGTTGCTGTTCCCACATGCTTCAAGAGGGCCACCATTGTTCCTGTTCCCAAGAAAGCTAAGGTAACTGAGCTAAACGACTTTTACCGCCCGTAGCACTCACTTCCGTCATCATGAAGTGCTTTGAGAGACTAGTCAAGGACCATATCACCTCCACCCTACCTGACACCCTAGACCCACTCCAATTTGCTTACAGCCCAAATAGGTCCACAGACGATGCAATCTCAACCACACTGCACACTGCCCTAACCCACCTGGACAAGAGGAATACCTATGTGAGAATGCTGTTCATCGACTACAGCTCGGCATTCAACACCATAGTACCCTCCACCCTGGGTCTCGACCCCGCCCTGTGCAACTGGGTACTGGACTTCCTGACGGGCCGCCCCCAGGTGGTGAGGGTAGGCAACAACATCTCCTCCCCGCTGATCCTCAACACGGGGCCCCACAAGGGTGCGTTCTGAGCCCTCTCCTGTACTCCCTGTTCACCCACGACTGCGTGGGCCATGCACGCCTCCAACTCAATCATCAAGTTTATGGGACTTACACAACAGTGGTAGGCTTGATTACCAACAACGACAGACGGCCTACAGGGAGGAGGTGAGGGCCCTCGGAGTGTGGTGTCAGGAAAATAACCTCACACTCAACGTCAACAAAACTAAGGAGATGATTGTGGACTTCAGGAAACAGCAGAGGGAACACCCCCTATCAGACATCGATGGATCAGTAGTGGAGAGGGTAGCAAGTTTTAAGTTCCTCGGCATACACATCACAGACAAACTGAATTGGTCCACTCAGACTGACAGCGTCGTGAAGAAGGCGCAGCAGCGCCTCTTCAACCTCAGGAGGCTGAAGAAATTCGGCTTGTCACCAAAAGCACTCACAAACTTCTACAGATGCACAATCGAGAGCATCCTGGCGGGCTGTATCACCGCCTGGTACGGCAACTGCTCCGCCCTCAACCGTAAGGCTCTCCAGAGGGTAGTGAGGTCTGCACAACGCATCACCGGGGCAAACTACCTGCCCTCCAGGACACCTACACCACCCGATGTTACAGGAAGGCCATAAAGATCATCAAGGACATCAACCACCCGAACCACTGCCTGTTCACCCCGCTATCATCCAGAAGGCGAGGTCAGTACAGGTGCATCAAAGCTGGGACCGAGAGACTGAAAAACAGCTTCTATCTCAAGGCCATCAGACTGTTAAACAGCCACCACTAACATTGAGTGGCTGCTGCCAACACACTGTCATTGACACTGACCCAACTCCAGCCACTTTAATAATGGGAATTGATGGGAAATGATGTAAATATATCACTAGCCACTTTAAACAATGCTACCTTATATAATGTTACTTACCCTACATTATTCATCTCATATGCATATGTATATACTGTACTCTAGATCATCGACTGCATTCTTATGTCACTAGCCACTTTAACTATGCCACTTTGTTTACTTTGTCTACATACTCATCGCTTATGTATATACTGTACTCGATACCATCTATTGTATGCTGCTCTGTACCATCACTCATTCATATATCCTTATGTACATATTCCTTATCCCCTTACACTGTGTATAAGCCAGTAGTTTTGGAATTGTTAGTTAGATTACTTGTTGGTTATCACTGCATTGTCGGAACTAGAAGCACAAGCATTTCGCTACACTCGCATTAACATCTGCTAACCATGTGTATGTGACAAATAACATTTGATTTGATTTGATTTGAACACCTTCAGACTGTCTATGGGCCTTACCCATGTAGCTAATGCCTTCAGACTGTCTATGGGTCTTACCCATGTAGCTAATGCCTTCAGATTCTCTAATGGTTTTACCCATGTAGCTAATGCCTTCAGACTGTCTATGGGTCTTACCCATGTAGCTAACGCCTTCAGACTGTCTATGGGCCTTACCCATGTAGCTAACGCCTTCAGACTGTCTATGGGCCTTACCCATGTAGCTAACACCTTCAGACTGTCTATGGTTTTACCCATGTAGCTAACGCCTTCAGACTGTCTATGGTTTTACCCATGTAGCTAACGCCTTCAGACTGTCTATGGTTTTACCCATGTAGCTAACGCCTTCAGACTGTCTATGGTTTTACCCATGTAGCTAACGCCTTCAGACTGTCTATGGTTTTACCCATGTAGCTAACGCCTTCAGACTGTCTATGGGCCTTACCCATGTACATTTACATTTACATTTAAGTCATTTAGCAGACGCTCTTATCCAGAGCGACTTACAAATTGGTGCACTCACCTTATGACATCCAGTGGAACAGTAGTGCATCTTAAATCTTTTAACTTTATCCATGTAGTATTCCTTAAAGAGGTGGGGTTTCAGGTGTCTCCGGAAGGTGGTGATGACTAACTTTACTGTCTATGGTTTTATGGCTAGACTGTCTTAAGACTGGGGTTTTTACCCATGTAGCTGTCTAACCCATGTAGCTAACGCCTTCAGACTGTCCCATAGACTGTCTATGGTTTTGTCTAACCATGTAGCTAACGCCTTCAGACTGTCTATGGTTTTACCCATTTACCCATGTAGCTAACACCTAACGCCTTCAGACTGTCTATGGGCACCTTCAGACTTACCCATGTAGCTAACGCCTGTAGCTCAGACTGGTTTTACTATGTAGCTAACACCTTCAGACTGTCTATGGGTCTTTACCCCTTCATGGTAGTAGCTAACGCCTTCAGACTGTCTATGGGCCTTACCCATGTAGCTAACACCTTCAGACTGTTTATGGGCCTTACCCATGTAGCTAACACCTTCAGACTGTCTAATGGTTTTACCCATGTAGCTAACACCTTCAGACTGTCTATGGGCCTTACCCATGTAGCTAACACCTTCAGACTGTCTAATGGTTTTACCCATGTAGCTAACACCTTCAGACTGTCTATGGGCCTTACCCATGTAGCTAACACCTTCAGACTGTCTAATGGTTTTACCCATGTAGCTAACACCTTCAGACTGTCTATGGTTTTACCCATGTAGCTAACGCCTTCAGACTGTCTATGGGCCTTACCCATGTAGCTAACGCCTTCAGACTGTCTATGGGCCTTACCCATGTAGCTAACGCCTTCAGACTGTCTATGGGCCTTACCCATGTAGCTAACGCCTTCAGACTGTCTATGGGCCTTACCCATGTAGCTAACACCTTCAGACTGTCTATGGGCCTTACCCATGTAGCTAACGCCTTCAGACTGTCTATGGGCCTTACCCATGTAGCGCCTTCAGACTGTCTATGGGCCTTACCCATGTAGCTAACACCTTCAGACTGTCTATGGGCCTTACCCATGTAGCTAACGCCTTCAGACTGTCTATGGGCCTTACCCATGTAGCTAACACCTTCAGACTGTCTATGGGCCTTACCCATGTAGCTAACACCTTCAGACTGTCTATGGGCCTTACCCATGTAGCTAACACCTTCAGACTGTCTATGGGTTTACCCATGTAGCTAACGCCTTCAGACTGTCTATGGTTTTACCCATGTAGCTAACGCCTTCAGACTGTCTATGGTTTTACCCATGTAGCTAACGCCTTCAGACTGTCTATGGGCCTTACCCATGTAGCTAACGCCTTCAGACTGTCTATGGGCCTTACCCATGTAGCTAACACCTTCAGACTGTCTATGGTTTTACCCATGTAGCTAACACCTTCAGACTGTCTATGGGCCTTACCCATGTAGCTAACACCTTCAGACTGTCTATGGGCCTTACCCATGTAGCTAACACCTTCAGACTGTCTATGGGCCTTACCCATGTAGCTAACACCTTCAGACTGTCTATGGGCCTTACCCATGTAGCTAACACCTTCAGACTGTCTATGGGCCTTACCCATGTAGCTAACACCTTCAGACTGTCTAATGGTTTTACCCATGTAGCTAACACCTTCAGACTGTCTATGGGCCTTACCCATGTAGCTAACGCCTTCAGACTGTCTATGGGCCTTACCCATGTAGCTAACACCTTCAGACTGTCTATGGGCCTTACCCATGTAGCTAACACCTTCAGACTGTCTATGGGCCTTACCCATGTAGCTAACGCCTTCAGACTGTCTATGGGCCTTACCCATGTAGCTAACGCCTTCAGACTGTCTATGGGCCTTACCCATGTAGCTAACGCCTTCAGACTGTCTATGGGCCTTACCCATGTAGCTAACGCCTTCAGACTGTCTATGGGCCTTACCCATGTAGCTAACGCCTTCAGACTGTCTATGGGCCTTACCCATGTAGCTAACACCTTCAGACTGTCTATGGTTTTACCCATGTAGCTAACGCCTTCAGACTGTCTATGGGCCTTACCCATGTAGCTAACGCCTTCAGACTGTCTATGGGCCTTACCCATGTAGCTAACACCTTCAGACTGTCTATGGTTTTACCCATGTAGCTAACTGCCTTCAGACTGTCTATGGGCCTTACCCATGTAGCTAACGCCTTCAGACTGTCTATGGGCCTTTACCCATGTAGCTAACACCTTCAGACTGTCTATGGTTTTACCCATGTAGCTAACACCTTCAGACTGTCTATGGGCCTTACCTTACCCATGTAGCTAACGCCTTCAGACTGTCTATGGGCCTTACCCATGTAGCTAACGCCTTCAGACTGTCTATGGGCCTTACCCATGTAGCTAACACCTTCAGACTGTCTATGGTTTTACCCATGTAGCTAACGCCTTCAGACTGTCTATGGGCCTTACCCATGTAGCTAATGCCTTCAGACTGTCTATGGTTTTACCCATGTAGCTAACGCCTTCAGACTGTCTATGGTTTTACCCATGTAGCTAACGCCTTCAGACTGTCTATGGGTCTTACCCATGTAGCTAACGCCTTCAGACTGTCTATGGGCCTTACCCATGTAGCTAACGCCTTCAGACTGTCTATGGGCCTTACCCATGTGGCTAACACCTTCAGACTGTCTATGGTTTTACCCATGTAGCTAACGCCTTCAGACTGTCTATGGGCCTTACCCATGTAGCTAACACCTTCAGACTGTTTATGGGCCTTACCCATGTAGCTAACACCTTCAGACTGTCTAACCCATGTAGCTAACTTCAGACTGTCTATGGTTTTACCCATGTAGCTAACGCCTTCAGACTGTCTATGGGCCTTACCCATGTAGCTAACGCCTTCAGACTGTCTATGGGCCTTACCCATGTAGCTAACACCTTCAGACTGTCTAATGGTTTTACCCATGTAGCTAACACCTTCAGACTGTCTATGGGCCTTACCCATGTAGCTAACACCTTCAGACTGTCTATGGGCCTTACCCATGTAGCTAACACCTTCAGACTGTCTATGGTTTTACCCATGTAGCTAACGCCTTCAGACTGTCTATGGGCCTTACCCATGTAGCTAACGCCTTCAGACTGTCTATGGGCCTTACCCATGTAGCTAACACCTTCAGACTGTCTATGGGCCTTACCCATGTAGCTAATGCCTTCAGACTGTCTATGGGCCTTACCCATGTAGCTAACGCCTTCAGACTGTCTATGGGCCTTACCCATGTAGCTAACACCTTCAGACTGTCTATGGTTTTACCCATGTTACCCATGTAGCTAACACCTTCAGACTGTCTATGGGTTTACCCATGTAGCTAACCTTCAGACTGTCTATGGGCCTTACCCATGTAGCTAACGCCTTCAGACTGTCTATGGGCCTTACCCATGTAGCTAACACCTTCAGACTGTCTATGGTTTTACCCATGTAGCTAACGCCTTCAGACTGTCTATGGGCCTTACCCATGTAGCTAACACCTTCAGACTGTCTATGGGCCTTACCCATGTAGCTAACACCTTCAGACTGTCTATGGGCCTTCACCCATGTAGCTAACACCTTCAGACTGTCTATGGGCCTTACCCATGTAGCTAACACCTTCAGACTGTCTATGGGTCTTACCCATGTAGCTAACACCTTCAGACTGTCTAATGGTTTTACCCATGTAGCTAACACCTTCAGACTGTCTATGGTTTTACCCATGTAGCTAACGCCTTCAGACTGTCTATGGTTTTACCCATGTAGCTAACGCCTTCAGACTGTCTAATGGTTTTACCCATGTAGCTAACACCTTCAGACTGTCTATGGGCCTTACCCATGTAGCTAACACCTTCAGACTGTCTATGGGTCTTACCCATGTAGCTAACCCATGCCTTCAGACTGTCTATGGGTCTTACCCATGTAGCTAAACACTTCAGACTGTCTATGGGCCTTACCCATGTAGCTAACACCTTCAGACTGTCTATGGGTTTACCCATGTAGCTAACTGCCTTCAGACTGTCTATGGGCCTTACCCATGTAGCTAACACCTTCAGACTGTCTATGGGCCTTACCCATAGCTAACACCTTCAGACTGTCTATGGGCCTTACCCATGTAGCTAACGCCTTCAGACTGTCTATGGGCCTTACCCATGACTAGCTAATGTAGCTAACCTTCAGACTGTCTATGGTTTTACCCATGTAGCTAACGCCTTCAGACTGTCTATGGTTTTACCCATGTAGCTAACGCCTTCAGACTGTCTATGGGCCTTACCCATGTAGCTAACGCCTTCAGACTGTCTATGGGCCTTACCCATGTAGCTAACGCCTTTAGACTGTCTATGGGCCTTACCCATGTAGCTAACACCTTCAGACTGTCTATGGTTTTACCCATGTAGCTAACCCCATGTCAGACTGTCTATGGGCCTTACCCATGTAGCTAACGCCTTCAGACTGTCTATGGGCCTTACCCATGTAGCTAACACCTTCAGACTGTCTATGGTTTTACCCATGTAGCTAACGCCTTCAGACTGTCTATGGGCCTTACCCATGTAGCTAACACCTTCAGACTGTCTATGGGCCTTACCCATGGTAGCTAACACCTTCAGACTAGCTAACACCTTCAGACTGTCTAATGGTTTTACCCATGTAGCTAACACCTTCAGACTGTCTATTACCCATGTAGGCCTTACCCATGTAGCTAACACCTTCAGACTGTCTATGGGCCTTACCCATGTAGCTAACACCTTCAGACTGTCTAATGGTTTTACCCATGTAGCTAACACCTTCAGACTGTCTATGGGCCTTACCCATGTAGCTAACACCTTCAGACTGTCTATGGGCCTTACCCATGTAGCTAACGCCTTCAGACTGTCTATGGGCCTTACCCATGTAGCTAACGCCTTCAGACTGTCTATGGGCCTTACCCATGTAGCTAACACCTTCAGACTGTCTATGGTTTTACCCATGTAGCTAACACCTTCAGACTGTCTATGGGCCTTACCCATGGGCCTTAGCCATGTAACGCTAACACCTTCAGACTGTCTATGGGCCTTACCCATGTAGCTAACACCTTCAGACTGTCTATGGGCCTTACCCATGTAGCTAACACCTTCAGACTGGGCCTTACCCATGGTGTCTTTACCCATGTAGCTAACGCCTTCAGACTGTCTATGGTTTTACCCATGTAGCTAACGCCTTCAGACTGTCTATGGGCCTTACCCATGTAGCTAACACCTTCAGACTGTCTATGGGCCTTTTACCCATGTAGCTAACACCTTCAGACTGTCTATGGGCCTTACCCATGTAGCTAACACCTTCAGACTGTCTATGGGCCTTACCCATGTAGCTAACACCTTCAGACTGTCTATGGGCCTTACCCATGTAGCTAACACCTTCAGACTGTCTATGGGCCTTACCCATGTAGCTAACACCTTCAGACTGTCTATGGGTCTTACCCATGTAGCTAACACCTTCAGACTGTCTAATGGTTGTACCCATGTAGCTAACACCTTCAGACTGTCTATGGGCCTTACCCATGTAGCTAATGCCTTCAGACTGTCTATGGGTCTTACCCATGTAGCTAATGCCTTCAGACTCTCTAATGGTTTTACCCATGTAGCTAATGCCTTCAGACTGTCTATGGGTCTTACCCATGTAGCTGGGTTTACCCATGTAGCTAACCCACCTTCAGACTGTCTATGGGTTTACCCATGTAGCTAACACCTTCAGACTGTCTATGGGCCTTTTACCCATGTAGCTAATGCCTTCAGACTGTCTATGGGCCTTACCCATGTAGCTAACACCTTCAGACTGTCTATGGGCCTTACCCATGTAGCTAACACCTTCAGACTGTCTATGGGCCTTACCCATGTAGCTAACGCCTTCAGACTGTCTATGGGCCTTACCCATGTAGCTAACACCTTCAGACTGTCTATGGGCCTTACCCATGTAGCTAACACCTTCAGACTGTCTATGGTTTTACCCATGTAGCTAACGCCTTCAGACTGTCTATGGGCCTTACCCATGTAGCTAACGCCTTCAGACTGTCTATGGGCCTTACCCATGTAGCTAACACCTTCAGACTGTCTATGGTTTTACCCATGTAGCTAACGCCTTCAGACTGTCTATGGGCCTTACCCATGTAGCTAACACCTTCAGACTGTCTATGGGCCTTACCCATGTAGCTAACACCTTCAGACTGTCTATGGGCCTTACCCATGTAGCTAACTGTCTATGGGCCTTCAGACTGTCTATGGGCCTTACCTTACCCATGACTGTCTAACACCTTCAGACTGTCTATGGGTTTACCCATGTAGCTAACACCTTCAGACTGTCTATGGTTTACCCATGTAGCTAACACCTTCAGACTGTCTATGGTTTTACCCATGTAGCTAACGCCTTCAGACTGTCTATGGGCCTTACCCATGTAGCTAATGCCTTCAGACTGTCTATGGTTTTACCCATGTAGCTAACGCCTTCAGACTGTCTATGGTTTTACCCATGTAGCTAACGCCTTCAGACTGTCTATGGTTTTACCCATGTAGCTAACGCCTTCAGACTGTCTATGGGCCTTACCCATGTAGCTAACGCCTTCAGACTGTCTATGGGCCTTACCCATGTAGCTAACACCTTCAGACTGTCTATGGTTTTACCCATGTAGCTAACGCCTTCAGACTGTCTATGGGCCTTACCCATGTAGCTAACGCCTTCAGACTGTCTATGGGCCTTACCCATGTAGCTAACGCCTTCAGACTGTCTATGGGCCTTACCCATGTAGCTAACGCCTTCAGACTGTCTATGGGCCTTACCCATGTAGCTAACACCTTCAGACTGTCTATGGTTTTACCCATGTAGCTAACGCCTTCAGACTGTCTATGGGCCTTACCCATGTAGCTAACACCTTCAGACTGTCTATGGTTTTACCCATGTAGCTAACACCTTCAGACTGTCTATGGGCCTTACCCATGTAGCTAACGCCTTCAGACTGTCTATGGGCCTTACCCATGTAGCTAACACCTTCAGACTGTCTATGGGCCTTACCCATGTAGCTAACACCTTCAGACTGTCTATGGGCCTGTACCCCTTCAGACTGTCTATGGGCCTTACCCATGTAGCTAACACCTTCAGACTGTCTAATGGTTTTACCCATGTAGCTAACACCTTCAGACTGTCTATGGGCCTTACCCATGTAGCTAACGCCTTCAGACTGTCTATGGGCCTTACCCATGTAGCTAACGCCTTCAGACTGTCTATGGGCCTTACCCATGTAGCTAACACCTTCAGACTGTCTATGGGCCTTACCCATGTAGCTAACGCCTTCAGACTGTCTATGGGCCTTACCCATGTAGCTAACACCTTCAGACTGTCTATGGGTCTTACCCATGTAGCTAACACCTTCAGACTGTCTATGGGCCTTACCCATGTAGCTAACGCCTTCAGACTGTCTATGGGCCTTACCCATGTAGCTAACGCCTTCAGACTGTCTATGGGCCTTACCCATGTAGCTAACACCTTCAGACTGTCTATGGGCCTTACCCATGTAGCTAACACCTTCAGACTGTCTATGGGCCTTACCCATGTAGCTAACACCTTCAGACTGTCTATGGTTTTACCCATGTAGCTAACGCCTTCAGACTGTCTATGGGCCTTACCCATGTAGCTAACACCTTCAGACTGTCTATGGGCCTTACCCATGTAGCTAACACCTTCAGACTGTCTATGGGCCTTACCCATGTAGCTAACACCTTCAGACTGTCTATGGGCCTTACCCATGTAGCTAACACCTTCAGACTGTCTATGGGCCTTACCCATGTAGCTAACACCTTCAGACTGTCTAATGGTTTTACCCATGTAGCTAACACCTTCAGACTGTCTATGGGCCTTACCCATGTAGCTAACGCCTTCAGACTGTCTATGGGCCTTACCCATGTAGCTAACGCCTTCAGACTGTCTATGGGTCTTACCCATGTAGCTAACACCTTCAGACTGTCTATGGTTTTACCCATGTAGCTAACGCCTTCAGACTGTCTATGGGCCTTACCCATGTAGCTAACGCCTTCAGACTGTCTATGGGCCTTACCCATGTAGCTAATGCCTTCAGACTGTCTATGGGTTTACCCATGTAGCTAACACCTTCAGACTGTCTATGGGTCCCATGTAGACTGTCCCTTACCCATGTAGCTAACACCTTCAGACTGTCTATGGGTTTTACCCATGTAGCTAACGCCTTCTATGGGCCTTACCCACTTCAGACTGTCTGGGTCTTACCCATGTAGCTAACGCCTTCAGACTGTCTATGGGTTTACCCATGTAGCTAACGCCTTCAGACTGTCTATGTAGGCCTTCAGACTACCCATGTAGCTAACGCCTTCAGACTGTCTATGGGCCTTACCCATGTAGCTAACGCCTTCAGACTGTCTATGGGCCTTACCCATGTAGCTAACTGTCTTCAGACTGTCTATGGGTCTATGGGCTTACCCATGTAGCTAACACCTTCAGACTGTCTATGGGCCTTACCCATGTAGCTAACGCCTTCAGACTGTCTATGGGCCTTACCCATGTAGCTAACGCCTTCAGACTGTCTATGGGCCTTACCCATGTAGCTAACACCTTCAGACTGTCTATGGGCCTTGTCCCATTACCCATGTAAACACCTTCAGACTGTCTATGGGTTTACCCATGTAGCTAACGCCTTCAGACTGTCTATGGTTTTACCCATGTAGCTAACGCCTTCAGACTGTCTATGGTTTTACCCATGTAGCTAACGCCTTCAGACTGTCTATGGGCCTTACCCATGTAGCTACCGCCTTCAGACTGTCTATGGGCCTTACCCATGTAGCTAACACCTTCAGACTGTCTAATGGTTTTACCCATGTAGCTAAGACCTTCAGACTGTCTATGGGCCTTACCCATGTAGCTAACACCTTCAGACTGTGTATGGGCCTTACCCATGTAGCTAACATCTTCAGACTGTCTATGGGCCTTACCCATGTAGCTAACACCTTCAGACTGTCTATGGGCCTTACCCATGTAGCTAACACCTTCAGACTGTCTATGGGTCTTACCCATGTAGCTAACACCTTCAGACTGTCTAATGGTTGTACCCATGTAGCTAACACCTTCAGACTGTCTATGGGCCTTACCCATGTAGCTAATGCCTTTTAGACTGTCTATGGGTCTTACCCATGTAGCTAATGCCTTCAGACTCTCTAATGGTTTTACCCATGTAGCTAATGCCTTCAGACTGTCTATGGGTCTTACCCATGTAGCTAATGCCATCAGACTGTCTATGGGTCTTACCCATGTAGCCAATGCCTTCAGACGGTCTATGGGTCTTACCCATGTAGCCAATGCCTTCAGACTGTCTATGGGTCTTACCCATGTAGCCAATGCCTTCAGACTGTCTTTGGGTCTTACCCATGTAGCCAATGCCTTCAGACTGTCTATGGGTCTTACCCATGTAGCCAATGCCTTCAGACTGTCTATGGGTCTTACCCATGTAGCCAATGCCTTCAGACTGTCTATGGGCCTTACCCATGTAGCTAACACCTTCAGACTGTCTATGGGCCTTACCCATGTAGCTAACACCTTCAGACTGTCTATGGGTCTTACCCATGTAGCCAATGCCACAACGACTAAAAGGACTAGTCTCCCTATGCCTCCCAGGGCACATTAAAGTGGATGTTATTTGCATTGGGGGGACGTTAATACCTTTGTTGGGATACAAAGTGGATGTGCTGAATGTAAATCTGGATTAAAGGCTAAAGGGATGAGGCCCCTGTCAGCTGCAATAAAGTATGGTTGCCATGGACGAGTGTGGTGGGAAGAGGAAGCATAAGGCGCAGGGAAATGCATACAAATTGACACTTAACCTGCAGCCGTCACTTAAGAGGGATTACTGATGCAGATCTCTCTGTGTGTGTGTGTGTGTGCCCCTGGGAACAAGCTGCCCCACCTTTAAATCTCACCTTGTACTGCTTTATAAATATATATGAACCAGGCATCGTGTTTGGATTAGATAGTGACGGTCGCTGGTTCAATGTATGTATGGTTCTCTTCCACACAACAGTGTTTCATGTTCTGCCAATGCAAAAAGGCTGGGATGTAGCAGCCCATTGATAAGAGTAGAGGCTTAACTCCCATCATATAGACGGTCAGTGTTACAGAGAGAGGGAAGACATTCTTCCATTACTTCTTCTTCTCCTCTCTTCTTCTCTTGTCTTCTCCTCCTCTCTTCTTCTCTTGTCTTCTTCTCCTCTCTTCTCCTCTCTTCTTCTCTTGTCTTCTTCTCCTCTCTTCTCTTGTCTTCTCCTCCTCTCTTCTTCTCTTGTCTTCTCCTCCTCTCTTCTTCTCTTGTCTTCTTCTCCTCTCTAAGGTGAACGCACCAATTTGTAAGTCGCTCTGGATAAGAGCGTCTGCTAAATGACTTAAATGTAAATGTTCTTCTCTTGTCTTCTTCTCCTCTCTTCTTCTCTTGTCTTCTTCTCCTCTCTTCTTCTCTTGTCTTCTCCTCTCTTCTTCTCCTCTCTTCTTCTCTTGTCTTCTCATTTACATTTTACATTTAAGTCATTTAGCAGACGCTCTTATCCAGAGCGACTTACAAATTGGTGCATTCACCTTATGACATCCAGTGGAACAGCCACTTTACAATAGTGCATCTAAATCTTTTAAGGGGGGTGAGAGGGATTACTTTATCCTATCCTAGGTATTCCTTAAAGAGGTGGGGTTTCAGGTGTCTCCGGAAGGTGGTGATTGATCCGCTGTCCTGGCGTCGTGAGGGAGTTTGTTCCACCATTGGGGGCCAGAGCAGCGAACAGTTTTGACTGGGCTGAGCGGGAACTGTACTTCCTCAGTGGTAGGGAGGCGAGCAGGCCAGTGGATGAACGCAGTGCCCTTGTTTGGGTGTAGGGCCTGATCAGAGCCTGGAGGTACTGAGGTGCCGTTCTCCTCACAGCTCCGTAGGCAAGCACCATGGTCTTGTAACGGATGCTGCTTCAACTGGAAGCCAGTGGAGAGAGCGGAGGAGCGGGGTGACGTGAGAGAACTTGGGAAGGTTGAACACCAGACGGGCTGCCGTTCTGGATGAGTTGTAGGGGTTTAATGGCACAGGCAGGGAGCCCAGCCAACAGCGAGTTGCAGTAATCCAGACGGGAGATGACAAGTGCCTGGATTAGGACCTGCGCCACTTCCTGTGTGAGGCAGGGTCGTTGGCTCTGTGTTGTAGAGCATGAACCTACAGGAACGGGCCACCGCCTTGATGTTAGTTGAGAACGACAGGGTGTTGTCCAGGATCACGCCAAGGTTCTTAGCGCTCTGGGAGGAGGACAAAATGGAGTTGTCAACCGTGATGGCGAGATCATGGAACGGGCAGTCCTTCCCGGGAGGAAGAGCAGCTCCGTCTTGCCGAGGTTCAGCTTGAGGTGGTGATCCGTCATCCACACTGATATGTCTGCCAGACATGCAGTGATGCGATGACGGATCCTGGTCACCTCAAAGGGGGAAAGGAAAGATGAATTGTGTGTTCCTGCCGGGAGGACAATGATAGGAGAGACCATGTGAGGTTATGACAGAGCCAAGTGACAGAGTGTAAGAACCTTAGGAGAGGGCCTGAACAGAGCCCTGGGGACACCAGTGGTGAGAGCACGTGGTGGAGACGGGACAGGTTCATCGCTTTGGACGCCACCTGGTAGGAGCGACCTGTCAGGGAGGGCGCAGGTCCTAATCCAGGCACTTGTCATCTCCCGGAGATGCCCAACTCGGAGAGGGTGGAGAGGAAGATCTGATGGTTCACAGTATCGAAGGCAGCCGATAGGTCTAGAAGGATGAGAGCAGAGGAGAGAGAGTTAGCCCGTAGCAGTGCGGAGCGCCTCCCTGATCCCAAGTCTCAGTTGAATGCACTCTCCAGTCTCCAGTGAAACCCGCTACAAGACTGATTTGCTTGCATCACGGAGCTGTGAGGGGAACGGCACCTCACTACCTCCAGGCTCTGAGAGGCCCTACACCCAAACAAGGGCACTGCGGACCCTGGCCTGCTCTGAATCGCCTCCCTCCCCCCTCCTCCCTCTCTGTTTTGGAGACTGAGGAAGACAGGATGTTCGCTCACTGGTCTGGCCCCCTTGAATGGTGGAACAAACTCCCTCACGACGCCAGGACAGAAGGGAGTCAATCACTCACCTTCCCGGAGACACCTGAAACCCCACCTCTTTCAGGATGATACCTAGGATAGGATAAAAGTTAATCTTCTCTCCCCTCCCCTGGAAAAGACCTAGATGCACTATTGTAAAGTGGCTGTTCCAAGACTGAGATTTCATCTGGAGAGAGAGGACCCTATCCCCTCCTCTCTCTCCAGCTAATTCCGTGACTCTCCTCTGCTCTCATCCTCCCGGGAAATACTGCCCATCAGATCCTCCTTCACAGGTGGATTGCGTCCTACCTGACAGGTCACCAGGTGGCGTGGCAACTCCATTCACCACTGGTGTCCCCAGGGCTCTGAGGTCAGACATATCAGTGTGATGACACACCTCAAGCTGAACTCCGGCAAGACGGAGCTGCTCAAAGGACTTCATGATCTCGCCATCACGGGGTTGACAACTCCATTGTGTCCGTCCCAGAGCTCTGGGTAAGAGCAGTCTGCTAAATGACTTAAATGTAAATGTAAATGATGTAAATGTTTTCAAAATGGTTGACGAAGTCATCTGCAGAGAGGGAGGAGGGGGGGAGGGGGAGGAGGATTCAGGAGGGAGGAGAAGGTGGCAAAGAGCTTCCTAGGGTTAGAGGCAGATGCTTGGAATTTAGAGTGGTAGAAAGTAGCTTTAGCAGCAGAGAGAGAAGAGGAAAATGTAGAGAGGAGGGAGTGAAAGGATGCCAGGTCCGCAGGGAGGCGAGTTTTCCTCCATTTCCGCTCGGCTGCCCGGAGCCCTCTCTTCTTCTCTTGTCTTCTCCTCTCTTCTTCTCTTGTCTTCTTCTCCTCTCTTCTTATCCTCTCCTCTTGTCTTCTTCTCCTCTCTTCTTCTCCAATCCTCTTGTCTTCTTCTCCTCTCTTCTTCTCTTGTCTTCTTCTCCTCTCTTCTTCTCTTGTCTTCATCTCTTGTCTTCT
Source organism: Oncorhynchus nerka (assembly GCF_034236695.1). Classification (NCBI taxonomy): domain Eukaryota; kingdom Metazoa; phylum Chordata; class Actinopteri; order Salmoniformes; family Salmonidae; genus Oncorhynchus; species Oncorhynchus nerka. The sequence goes on from NC_088397.1 coordinate 11,602,992, forward strand.
TCTCTTGTCTTCTTCTCCTCTCTTCTTCTCTTGTCTTCTTCTCCTCTCTTCTTCTCTTGTCTTCTTCTCCTCTCTTCTTCTCTTGTCTTCTCTTCTCTTCCTTCTCTTTTCTTCCTTCTTCTGGTTCTCTCCTCCACCCTCCAGATTCTCCCCAAATGGATTTCCTACTGACATTACAAGGGCCCTATAGGCCATAACTAGAGGGAAGACAGCTGCTGTGTGTGTGTGTGTGTGTACACAATCAGCTGTAACATGTTACTATGAAAGAATAAAGTGGAATAAAACACAACATTTCCCCTAAAAGAAAACTGAAACATTTATGAAATGTGGAACTCTGAAAACAGTGTGTATACTTGGCCAAAAATATGTTAACAAACTGTATTGTGTTGATCATTGCCTATGAAGCAGTAGCCCTTTAAGGTTGCAGGTATGGGTGTGGTTAGAGGCGAGTCCAAACCACAGACGCCATCTTGAATTATGCTGCATTCATAACCAAGTGGGAAGCTGGTAATTACCAGTTGAATGCATTCATGCGCTTTGAACTCATTGAGAAATGCTGATTGGCTAATTACCAACAAGCTGTGTCAACAAAAAACTAAAGTATAGCTATCATGCTTGTAATCAAATTATAGTTTTCAAAAACAATATTAATAGATTGCTTTCAGAAAATACATCCAGATTTGCTCTCTAAATCAAAAGGAAGATGAACAGAATACATTTTTTCAAGAATTTGTATTGTGTTTTTACCGTAAACAACAACTGCTGAAGATGCCGCCATGTTTGCCGCCATGTTTTCGGTCTCTCAAAGAGTTGAGCAAGTGGGAAACTCGGAGCACGGGGATGATAGATGAGTTTCCCACCAGTCATATTCTGGTATTTACGAAATGACCAGATGTGAACACAGCCTTAATGCCTGGGATTTGTTTATATACATGTTTTTCTGTTGGATTGTATATTTCCTTTCACTTGGACTTCCATTCAAAGTCTCATCCAGAGGTTCTGGTAAAGTTTTCAGTTATTTTGGATTTTCTCTCTGACTGTTGACTCTGTTGCTCAGTACTCCTTAATTGCATTGCTTATTGAACCCCCAATGTTATTCCTGTCACTATTATTAAACTGAAAAGGTTACCTCCGACTTATCTCTGACTTATCTCTGACTTATCTCGGACTCATATCCGACTCATCTCTAACTTATCTCTGACTCATATCCGACTCACCTCTGACTTATCTCTGACTCATATCCGACTCATCTCTGACTTATCCTCAACGTATCTCTAAGTTTGTGGTGAATGCAAGGTAGTTGCACAGCGATTGAAAGGCGGAAACAGAGAGGATGTGGAAGAGAATAGAAGATCATTCTCCCCGTTCTATTTGACATCCATTCCTTCTCTCACTGAATATACTGACTGGATATCAACCCACTCCTCGTTCTCACCTCTCCAGATCTAAATGAGCATGTCAATCTGTTACCTCTCTTACTCATCCCTTCCCAACATGGTCGCCACCCCCGTCATGCATATATAATGAAGGGAGGGATCTGTTAACCCCGAGATAAGACTCGACAGCTGTCCATCAAAGAAATTCATTCTGAGACATCCAACCCAGGCTAACAAAGAGAGAATGTGATTATTGCGAGATAGAGGAACACGTTTTCTAATCATCCCTGGCAGATACAGGGAGGCTGGGACACTTAGGACTCACTCATCTACAATAACATCTTTGATTTCCCCCACTCCTCTGCATAATCATGGAGTAATGAGTGTAGCTGTGGTGTGCCATGCGGCCTCGCTGCACAGCTAGCGCTGAAGTGCTAAGAGGCTGTGGGGATGAATGGGATAGGGGAAGAGTGTGTGTGTGTGTGTTGCTTTGTACTGTGTGTGTGTGTGTGTGTGTGTGTGTGTGTGTGTGTGTGTGTGTGTGTGTGTGTGTGTATCACCACCTCTATTGCTGGGGCACATTAAAAAAATTGCAATTACATAGGTGCATGGAAGCATACAGGCCCCAGAATGATTTGTCCATTCTGCATTCACCAGAGCAGTTAATTTCTTCAGTGGCTAAGTAGTTCTAGAATGTTCTGTAACATAAAAAGCTTGCAAGAGTCACAGTGTATCCTCACGGTTTTTGCCACAACGTGTCACGTGCTCATTTCGCTTGGTGTCAGGAAGTGGCGCATTTTCAAAGGGGGACAATGTTGAACGCTTCAATGCACACATCTTGAACAGCATTGTGTTGAGGGCTCTGGTTTCCAGACGTCTCTGGTACAGAAGACCATAACCCACAGGAGAAGAAATGCACATACACACACACACACACACACCATAGGAACAAAAGCTCGTAGACCCAAAGAAGAATTAACATGGCTTTCTGCATCGGCAAAAACTGCCTGTACCAAATCAAATCAAATTGTATTGGTCACATACACATGGTTAGCAGATGTTAATGATAGTGTAGCGAATTGCCTATGCTTCTAGTTCAGGTCGTGCAGTAATATCTAACAAGTAATCTAACAATTTCACAACAACTACCTTATACACACAAGTGTAAAGGAATGAATAAGAATATGTACATATAAATATATGGATGAGCGATGGCCGCGCAGCATAGGCAAGATGCAGTAGATGGTATAGAGTACAGTATATACATATGAGATGAGTAATGTAGGGTATGTAAACATTATATAAAGTGGCAGTGTTTAAGTGACTAGTGATACATTTATTGCATCCAAATGTTAATTATAAAAGTGGCTAGAGATTGAGTCTGTATGTTGGCAGAAGCCACTCAATGTTAGTGATGGCTGTTTAACAGTCTGATGGCCTTGAGATAGAGACTGAAAAACAGCTTCTCGGTCCCCGCTTTGATGCACCTGTACTGACCTCACCTTCTAGATGATAGCGAGGGGAACAGGCAGAGATTCGGGTGGTTGTTGTCCTTGATGATCTTTTTGGCCTTCCTGTGACATCAGGTGGTGTAGGTGTCCTGGAGGGCAGGTAGTTTGCCATCGGGGATGCATTGTGCAGACCTCACTGCCCTCTGGAGAGCCTTACGGTTGTGGCCGGAGCAGTTGCCGTACCAGGCGGTGATACAGCCCGCAGGTTTTGGTCGCGGGCCGTGTCAGTGCACTGTATTGTACTCAAAGCGAGCAAAGAAGTTGTTTAGTCTGTCTGGGAGTAAGACATCGGTGTCTGCGACGGGACTGGTTTTCTTTTTGTAGTCCGTTATTGACTGTAGACCCTGCCACATACCTCTCGTGTCTGAGCCGTTGAATTGTGACTCTACTTTGTCTCTATACTGACGCTTAGCTTGTTTGATTGCCTTGCGGAGGGAATAGCTACACTGTTTGTATTCGGTCATGTTTCCGGTCGCCTTACCCTGATTAAAAGCAGTGGTTCGAGCTCTCAGTTTTGCACGAATGCTGCCATCAATCCACGGTTTCTGGTTGAGGTGTATGTGTGCGTGTTGTGTGTCTCTCTGTGTGTGTGTATGTATGTATGTGTGTGTGTGTGTGTGTGTTGTGTGTCTCTGTGTGTGTGTGTGTGTATGTGTGTGTGTATGTGTATGTGTATGTGTATGTGTATGTGTATGTGTATGTGTATGTGTATGTGTGTGTGTGTGTGTGTGTGTGTGTGTGTGCTAGTACCTGTGAATAGCAGCAGGGATGTGAGAGCGTTTTACCCATCATGCACTGTAGTGGAAAGTGCGAAACTCCGACACCTTCTCTGCTCTCTCTGCTGTGTGAGTGAGTGTGTCAGGTTACTAAACAAAAATACCACTCAGAAACACGCTTTTGGTCATTGTTTCATTAGACCACTGTGGTTACAGACCCACACATTTTTGCATATCAACAATACAGTTTAAGACACAGAACTTTCAAAATGCAGAAAGTGTCACACACACACACACACACACACACACACACACACAACCCCCACCATGTCTTCCCTTTCCATCAGCCCCCTGCCCTCCTCCCAACTCACGAGACGCTGGGGTGACATAAATAGAGCACATGCAGACTGAAGCCTGTTAAATATTCATGAATATGCTCCTGTGAGTTGACATGTGTGCCACAGACGGGCTGGTGGTGTGTATGCCCAGGCAGCGAGCAGAGCAACAGGCCCAACCCCCACTATTACACTCTACCAAGCCCCATCCTGCGACTTATGAGGTATGTATCAGAGGCTCGACATGCTCTTCTCACACCTACTGTGATGGTCCAGGCCTAAACCACACAAAAACAACACTAGACACTATGGAACACAACGCTTTTACTATCTCATCCTGGAATATACAAGGTCTGAGGTCATCTGCCTTTGCCTGAAGAGCAGGAACACAGACTTCATCAAAGAAATGGAAATACAGACATTGTCATCCTACATCCTAAGAAACCTGGTGTAAAAGAGACAGACCTACTGGTTGCCCTCTAGGTAACAGAGAGCTGGTAGTCCCATTCACCAAACTACCAGGTGTGAAACAGGGAAGAGACTCAAGGGGTATGATCATTTGGTATAGAGCAGACCTAACTCACTCTATTCAATTTGTCAAAAAACAGGAACATTTTACATCTGACTAGAAATGAATAAGGAAATGATCTCAACAGAGAAGAATGTCCTCGTGTGCTACCTATATCCTCCCACTAGAATCCCCATACTTTATTAACGATGACAGCTTCTCCATCCTAGAGGGGGAGATCAACAATTTCCAGGCCAGATACATGTACTAGTCTGTGGCGAACTAAATGCCAGAACTGGACAAGAACCCGACACCCTCAGCACACAGGGGCACAAACACCTACCTGGAGGTGACAGCATTTCTATGACAACTATGACAACTACAAATACCTAGGTGTCTGGTTAGACTGTAAACTCTCCTTCCAGACTCACATCAAACATCTCCAATCCAAAGTTAAATCTAGAATTGTCTTCCTATTTCGCAACAAAGCATCCTTCACTCATGCTGCCAAACATACCCTCGTAAAACTGACCATCCTACCGATCCTCGACTTCGGCGATGTCATTTACAAAATATCCTCCAATGCCCTACTCAATAAATTGGATGCAGTCTATCACAGTGCCATCCGTTTTGTCACCAAAGCCCCATATACTACCCACCACTGCGACCTGTACGCTCTCGTTGGCTGGCCCTCGCTTCATACTTGTCACCAAACCCACTGGCTCCAGGTCATCTACAAGACCCTGCTAGGTAAAGTCCCCCTTATCTCACCTCGCTGGTCACCATAGCAGCACCCACCTGCGCTCCAGCAGGTATATCTCTCTGGTCACCCCCAAAACCAATTCTTCCTTTGGCCGCCTCTCCTTCCAGTTCTCTGCTGCCAATGACTGGCACGAAGTACAAACATCTCTGAAACTGGAAACACTTATCTCCCTCACTAGCTATAAGCACCAGCTGTCAGAGCATCTTACAGATTACTGCACCTGTACATAGCCCATCTATAATTTAGCCCAAACAACTACCTCTTCCCCTACTGTATTTATTTATTTATTTTGCTCCTTTGCACCCCATTATTTTTATTTCTACTTTGCACATTCTTCCACTGCAAATATACCATTCCAGTGCTTTACTTGCTATATTGTATTTACTTTGCCACCATGGCCTTTTTTTGCCTTTACCTCCCTTATCTTACCTCATTTGCTCACTTCGTATATAGACTTATTTTTTCTACTGTATTATTGACTGTATGTTTGTTTTACTCCATGTGTAACTCTGTGTTGTTGTATGTGTCGAACTGCTTTGCTTTATCTTGGCCTGGTCGCAATTGTAAATGAGAACTTGTTCTCAACTTGCCTACCTGGTTAAATAAAGGTGAAATAAAATAAAAACTAAAATGACAACATAAGCAACAAAAACGGGTTCCAACTCCTGCAGCTCTGTCAGACGCTGGGTATGTAGATAGTCAATGGTCGGCTTGGAGGGGACTCCTAGGGTAGGTGCACCTACAGCTCATCTCTTGGCAGTAGTACTGTAGACTACTTTATCACTGACCTCAACCCAGAGTCTGTTAGAGCGTTCACACCCCTATCAGATCACAGCAAAATCACACTCTACTCGAACAGAGCTATGCTCAATCATGAAGCATTAAAGCCAAAGGAATGGAATAATATTAAGAAATGCTATAGGTGGAAGGAATGTAGTGTGGAAATCCACCACAAAACTATTGGGCAACAACAAATTAAATCCCTCCTAGACAATTTCCTGGACAAAATGTTTCACTGTAATAGTGAAGGTGTAAACTTGGCAGTGAAAAACCTAAACAGTATATTTGACCTCTCAGTTTTCCTATCAAATCAAGCAGACAACCTAAGAAAATGAACAACAATGACAAATGGTTTGATGAAGAATGCAAAAACCTAAGAAAGAAATTGAGAAACCTATCAACCAAAAATATAGAGACAGAGAAAACCTAAGCCAACTTCACTAAGGTGAATCACTAAAACAATACAGAAATACACTACGGAAAAAGAAGGAACAGCACGTCAGAAATCAGCTCAATGTAATTGAAGAATCCATAGAATCTAACCACTTCTGGGAAAACTGTAAAACTCTGAACAAACAACAACACAAAGAGTTTCTATCCAGTAGGGAGATGTATGGATAAACCACTTCTCCAACCTTTTGGGTTCTATAACAAATAACAAACAGCAACACAAAGAGTTTCTATCCAGTAGGGAGATGTATGGATAAACCACTTCTCCAACCTTTTGGGTTTTATAACAAAGAACAAACAACAACACAAAGAGTTTATATCCAATAGGGAGATGTATGGATAAACCACTTCTCCAACCTTTTGGGTCCTATAACAAAGGACAAACAGCAACACAAAGAGTTTCTATCCAGTAGGGAGATGTATGGATAAACCACTTCTCCAACCTTTTGGGTTCTATAACAAAGAACAAACAGCAAACACAAAGAGTTTCTATCCAGTAGGGAGATGTATGGATAAACCACTTCTCCAACCTTTTGGGTTTTATAACAAAGAACAAACAACAACACAAAGAGTTTCTATCCAGTAGGGAGATGTATGGATAAACCACTTCTCCAACCTTTTGGGTTCTATAACAAAGAACAAACAGCAACACAAAGAGTTTCTATCCAGTAGGGTGATGTATGGATAAACCACTTCTCCAACCTTTTGGGTTCTATAACAAAGAACAAACAGCAACACAAAGAGTTTCTATCCAGTAGGGAGATGTATGGATAAACCACTTCTCCAACCTTTTGGGTTCTATAACAAAGAACAAACAGCAACACAAAGAGTTTCTATCCAGTAGGGAGATGTATGGATAAACCACTTCTCCAACCTTTTGGGTTCTATAACAAAGAACAAACAGCAACACAAAGAGTTTCTATCCAATAGGGATGATGTAACCTGGATAAACCACTTCTCCAACCTTTTTTTGGGTTCTATAACAAAGAACAAACAGCAACACAAAGAGTTTCTATCCAGTAGGGTGATGTATGGATAAACCACTTCTCCAACCTTTTGGGTTCTATAACAAAGAACAAACAGCAACACAAAGAGTTTCTATCCAGTAGGGTGATGTATGGATAAACCACTTCTCCAACCTTTTGGGTTCTATAACAAAGAACAAACAGCAACACAAAGAGTTTCTATAGTAGGGTGATGTATGGATAAACAAACCTTTTGGGTTCTATAACAAATAACAAACAGCAACACAAAGAGTTTCTATCCAGTAGGGTGATGTATGGATAAACCACTTCTCCAACCTTTTGGGTTCTATAACAAAGAACAAACAGCAACACAAAGAGTTTCTATCCAGTAGGGAGATGTATGGATAAACCACTTCTCCAACCTTTTGGGTCCTATAACAAAGGACAAACAACAACACAAAGAGTTTCTATCCAGTAGGGAGATGTATGGATAAACCACTTCTCCAACCTTTTGGGTTTTATAACAAATAACAAACAGCAAACACATATACATGATCAAATACAAATCTTAGAATCAACTATTAAATAAAGACGACCAGAACCCACTGGATTCTCCAATTACATTGAATGAAATACAGGACAAAATACAAACCCTCCAACCTAAAATGGCCTGTAGGGTTGATGGAATCCTAAATGAAATTATAAAATATAAAGACCACAAATTCCAATTGGCTCTGGCATCTTCCCCAATATTTGGAACCAAGGACTGATCCTCCCCGTTCCACAAAAGTGGAGACAAATTTGACCCCAATAACTACCGTGGGATATGCATCAACAGAAACCTTGGAAAAATCCTCTTGACAGACTGTCACGTGTGCTCCCTCTCCGGCCTCTAGGTCACCAGGCTGCTCGTTATGGCGCACACCTGTCACCATCGTTACGAACACCTGCGCGTCATTAGACTCACCCTGGACTCCATCACCTCCCTGATTTACTTTCCTTATGTATGTCACTTCCTTTGGTTCCTTCCCCAGGCGTTATGGTTTCTGTTCCAGTTTAATGTCTGTGCGTTGGTCGTGTTTCTTGTTTTGTATTTAGTTGTGTTTAGTTCTTAAAACACTCACTCCCTGAACTTGCTTCCTGACTGTCAGTACACTCGTTACACAGACCACTTATTCACCCTGCACACCCTAATTGACAAACAAACAAAACAAAACAAAGGCAGTCTTCTCATGCTTTGTTGATTTCAAAAAAGCGTTTGACTCAATTTGGCATGAGGGCCTGCTATACAAACTGATGGAAAGTGGTGTTGGGGGAAAAGCATATGACATCATAAAATACATGTACACAAACATCAAGTGTGCGGTTAAAATTGGCAAAAAAAAACAAATAGGGCAGGGCACTAGAACAGTATGCAACACCCGGTCTTACCCTACTAGAATCTGAAGTCAAATGTCTACTGTTTGCTGATGATCTGGTGCTTCTGTCCCCAACCAAGGAGAGCCTACAGCAGCATCTAGATCTTCTGCACAGTCTGTCTGTCTGTCTGTCTGTCTGTCTGTCTGGCTGGCTGGCTGTCTGGCTGTTTCTGTGTCTGTCTCTGTCTGTCCCTGTTTCTATGTCTGTCTGTCCCCCCCCCCCCTCTCTCTCTCTCTGTGGCTGTGTCTGTCTGCCTGTCTACCTGTGTCTGTCACTCTTTCTGTGTCTGTCTCTCTCTCTTTGTCTGTCTCTGTTTCTGTGTCTCTCTCTCTGTCTGTCTGGCTCTGTCTCTGTGTCTGTCTGTCTCTGTCTCTCTCTCTGTTTCTGTGTCTGTGTC
>NC_088397.1:11614711-11627211 GCF_034236695.1 Oncorhynchus nerka
GTGGAGTGTAGTAGTGGAGCAGTGGAGTGTAGTAGTGGAGGAGTGGAGCAGTGGAGTGTAGTAGTGGAGTAGTGGAGCAGTGGAGTGTAGTAGTGGAGTAGTGGAGTGTAGTAGTGGAGCAGTGGAGTGTAGTAGTGGAGTAGTGGAGTGTAGTAGTGGAGCAGTGGAGTGTAGTAGTGGAGGAGTGGAGCAGTGGAGTGTAGTAGTGGAGCAGTGGAGTGTAGTAGTGGAGCAGTGGAGTGTAATAGTGGAGTAGTGGAGTGTTGTAGTGGAGCAGTGGAGTGTAGTAGTGGAGTAGTGGAGTGTAGTAGTGGAGCAGTGGAGTGTAGTAGTGGAGCAGTGGAGTGTAGTAGTGGAGCAGTGGAGTGTAGTAGTGGAGCAGTGGAGTGTAGTAGTGGAGCAGTGGAGTGTAGTAGTGGAGTAGTGGAGTAGTGGAGTGTAGTAGTGGAGCAGTGGAGTGTAGTAGTGTAGTAGTGGAGTAGTGGAGTGTAGTAGTGGAGCAGTGGAGTGTAGTAGTGGAGTAGTGGAGTGGAGTAGTGGAGTGTAGTAGTGGAGCAGTGGAGTGTAGTAGTGGAGCAGTGGAGTGTAGTAGTGGAGTAGTGGTGTAGTGGAGTGGAGTAGTGGAGCAGTGGAGTGGAGTAGTGGAGCAGTGGAGTGTAGTAGTGGAGTAGTGGAGTGTAGTAGTGGAGCAGTGGAGTGTAGTAGTGGAGTAGTGGAGTGTAGTAGTGGAGTAGTGGAGTGTAGTAGTGGAGTAGTGGAGTGTAGTAGTGGAAGTGGAGTGTAGTGGAGTGTAGTAGTGGAGTAGTGGAGTGTAGTAGTGGAGCAGTGGAGTGTAGTAGTGGAGTGTAGTAGTGGAGCAGTGGAGTGTAGTAGTGGAGCAGTGGAGTGTAGTAGTGGAGCAGTGGAGTGTAGTAGTGGAGCAGTGGAGTGTAGTAGTGGAGCAGTGGAGTGTAGTAGTGGAGTAGTGGAGTGTAGTAGTGGAGCAGTGGAGTGTAGTAGTGGAGTAGTGGAGTGTAGTAGTGGAGCAGTGGAGTGTAGTAGTGGAGTAGTGGAGTGTAGTAGTGGAGTAGTGGCGTAGTGGAGTGTAGTAGTGGAGCAGTGGAGTGTAGTAGTGTAGTAGTGGAGTAGTGGAGTGTAGTAGTGGAGCAGTGGAGTGTAGTAGTGGAGTAGTGGAGTGTAGTAGTGGAGTAGTGGAGTGTAGTAGTGGAGCAGTGGAGTGTAGTAGTGGAGCAGTGGAGTGTAGTAGTGGAGCAGTGGAGTGTAGTAGTGGAGTAGTGGTGTAGTGGAGTGGAGTAGTGGAGCAGTGGAGTGGAGTAGTGGAGCAGTGGAGTGTAGTAGTGGAGTGTGGAGTGTAGTAGTGGAGTGGAGTAGTGTGGAGTGTAGTGTAGTGTGGAGCAGTGGAGTGTAGTAGTGGAGCAGTGGAGTGTAGTAGTGGAGTAGTGGAGTGTAGTAGTGGAGCAGTGGAGTGTAGTAGTGGAGTAGTGGAGTGTAGTAGTGGAGCAGTGGAGTGTAGTAGTGGAGCAGTGGAGTGTAGTAGTGGAGCAGTGGAGTGTAGTGGGAGTAGTGGAGTGTAGTAGTGGAGTAGTGGAGTGTAGTAGTGGAGTAGTGGAGTGTAGTAGTGGAGTAGTGGAGTGTAGTAGTGGAGTAGTGGAGTGTAGTAGTGGAGCAGTGGAGTGGAGTAGTGGAGTGTAGTAGTGGAGCAGAGGAGTGTAGTAGTGGAGCAGTGGAGTGTAGTAGTGGAGTAGTGGAGTGTAGTAGTGGAGTAGTGGAGTGTAGTAGTGGAGTAGTGGAGTGTAGTAGTGGAGCAGTGGAGTGTAGTAGTGGAGTAGTGGAGTGTAGTAGTGGAGTGGAGTTTAGTAGTGGAGTGTAGTAGTGGAGCAGTGGAGTGTAGTGGAGTGGAGTGTAGTAGTGGAGTGTGGAGTGTAGTGGAGCAGTGGAGTGTAGTAGTGGAGTGGAGTGTAGTGCAGTGGAGTGTAGTAGTGGAGTAGTGGAGTGTAGTAGGAGTGTAGTAGTGGAGTGGAGTGTAGTAGTGGAGCAGTGGAGTGTAGTAGTGGAGCAGTGGAGTGTAGTAGTGGAGCAGTGGAGTGTAGTAGTGGAGCAGTGGAGTGTAGTAGTGGAGTAGTGGAGTGTAGTAGTGGAGTGGTGGTAGTGTAGTAGTGGAGTGTAGTGGGAGCAGTAGTAGTGGAGTGGAGTGTAGTAGTGGAGTAGTGGAGTGTAGTAGTGGAGTGTAGTGGAGTGTGTAGTAGTGGAGTGGGTGTAGTAGTGGTAGTGGAGTGTAGTGGGAGTAGTGGAGTGTAGTAGTGGAGTGTAGTAGTGGAGTAGTGGAGTGGAGTAGGAGTAGTGGAGTAGTGGAGTAGTAGTGGAGTGGAGTGTAGTAGTGGAGTAGTGGAGTGTAGTAGTGGAGTAGTGGAGTGTAGTAGTGGAGTAGTGGAGTGTAGTAGTGGAGTAGTGGAGTGTAGTAGTGGAGCAGTGGAGTGTAGTAGTGGAGCAGTGGAGTGTAGTAGTGGAGCAGTGGAGTGTAGTAGTGGAGCAGTGGAGTGTAGTAGTGGAGTAGTGGAGTGTAGTAGTGGAGTAGTGGAGTGTAGTAGTGGAGCAGTGGAGTGGAGTAGTGGAGTGTAGTAGTGGAGTAGTGGAGTGTAGTAGTGGAGTGTAGTGGAGTGTAGTAGTGGAGCAGTGGAGTGTAGTAGTGGAGTGTAGTAGTGGAGCAGTGGAGTGTAGTAGTGGAGTAGTGGAGTGTAGTAGTGGAGTGGAGTTTAGTAGTGGAGTGTAGTAGTGGAGCAGTGGAGTGTAGGAGTGGAGCAGTGGAGTGTAGTAGTGGAGCAGTGGAGTGTAGTAGTGGAGCAGTGGAGTGTAGTAGTGGAGCAGTGGAGTGTAGGAGTGGAGCAGTGGAGTGTAGGAGTGGAGCAGTGGAGTGTAGTAGTGGAGCAGTGGAGTGTAGTAGTGGAGTAGTGGAGTGTAGTAGTGGAGTAGTGGAGTGTAGTAGTGGAGCAGTGGAGTGGAGTAGTGGAGTGTAGTAGTGGAGTGTAGTAGTGGAGCAGTGGAGTGTAGTAGTGGAGTGTAGTAGTGGAGTAGTGGAGTGTAGTAGTGGAGTGTAGTAGTGGAGTGTAGTAGTGGAGTAGTGGAGTGTAGTAGTGGAGTGTAGTAGTGGAGCAGTGGAGTGTAGTAGTGGAGTAGTGGAGTGTAGTAGTGTAGTAGTGGAGTAGTGGAGTGTAGTAGTGGAGCAGTGGAGTGTAGTAGTGGAGAAGTGGAGTGTAGTAGTGGAGCAGTGGAGTGTAGTAGTGTAGTAGTGGAGTAGTGGAGTGTAGTAGTGGAGCAGTGGAGTGTAGTAGTGGAGTAGTGGAGTAGTGGAGTAGTGGAGCAGTGGAGTGTAGTAGTGGAGCAGTGGAGTGGAGTAGTGGAGTGGAGTAGTGGAGCACTGGAGTGTAGTAGTGGAGTGGAGTAGTAGAGCGTAGAACTGTAGTAGTGGAGTGGAGTAGTGGAGTGTAGTAGTGGAGTGTAGTAGTGGAGCAGTGGAGTGTAGTAGTGGAGTAGTGTAGTGCTGGAGTGTAGTAGTGGAGTGTAGTAGTGGAGTGGAGTTTAGTAGTGGAGTGTAGTAGTGAAGTGGAGTGTAGTAGTGGAATCGAGTGTAGTAGTGGAGTGGAGTAGTGGAGTAGTAGAGTGTCTAGTGGAGTGTAGTGGAGTGTCTAGTGGAGCATCGTAGTGGAGCATAGTAGTGGAGCATAGTAGTGGAGTGGAGTAGTGGAGTGTAGTAGTGGAGTGTCTAGTGGAGTAGTGGAGTGTCTAATGGAGTGTAGTATTGGAGTGTAGTAGTGAAGTGTAGTAGTGGAGTTTCTAGTGGAGCATCGTAGTGGAGCATAGTAGTAGAGTGGAGTTTAGTAGTGGAGTGTGGAGTGGAGTAGTGGGGCATAGTAGTGGAGTGGAGTAGTGGAGTGTCTAGTGTAGTAATGGAGTGTAGTAGTGGTGTGTGTAGTGGGGTGTTTAGTTTAGTGGAGTGGAGTAATGGAGTGTCTAGCGGAGTGTCTAGTGGAGTGTCTAGTGGAGTGTCTACTGGAGTGTCTAGTGGAGTAGTGGAGTGTAGTAGTGGAGGGTCTAGTGGAGTGTAGTACTGGAGTGTCTACTGGAGTGTCTAGTGGAGTAGTGGAATGTAGTAGTGGAGGGTCTAGTGGAGTGGAGTAGTGGAGTGTCTAGTGGAGTAGTGTAGTGTAGTACTGAAGTGTCTACTGGAGTGTCTAGTGGAGTGTAGTAGTGGAGGGTCTAGTGGAGTGGAGTATTGGGGTAGTGGAGTAGTGGAGTGTCTAGGGGAGTGTAGTAGTAGTGAAGTGTAGTAGTGGAGTGTCTAGTGTAGCAGTGGAGTGTCTAGTGTAGTGTATTAGTGGAGTGTCTAGTGTAGTAGTGGAGTGTAGTAGTGGATTGTAGTAGTGGAGTGTCTAGTGTAGTGGAGTAGTGGAGTGGAGTAGTGTAGCGGAGTAGTGTAGTAGTGGAGTGTCTATTGTAGTGTAGTAGTGGAGTGGAGTAGTGTAGTAGTGGAGTGGAGTCTAGTATGAGTGTCTAGTGTAGTGGAGTGGAGTAGTGGAGTAGGGGAGTGTCTACTGGAGTGTCTAGTGGAGTAGTGGAGTGTAGTAGTGGAGTGGAGTAGTGGAGTAGTGGAGTGAGTTAGGGGAGTGGAGTGTAGAGTGTCTAGGGGAGTGTAGTAGTAGTGGAGTGTAGTAGTGGAGTGTCTAGTGTAGTAGTGGAGTGTCTAGTTTAGTGTAGTAGTGTAGTGTAGTGTAGTGTAGTGTAGTAGTGGAGTGTCTAGTGTAGTGTAGTAGTGGAGTGTCTAGTGTAGTAGTGGAGTGTCTAGTGTAGTGTAGTAGTGTAGTGTAGTGTAGTGTAGTGTAGTAGTGGAGTGTCTAGTGTAGTGTAGTAGTGTAGTGTAGTGTAGTGTAGTAGTGGAGTGTCTAGTGTAGTGCAGTAGTGTAGTGTAGTGTGGTGTAGTGTAGTGTAGTAGTGGAGTGTAGTGTAGTGTAGTGTAGTGTAGTAGTGTAGTGTAGTAGTGTAGTGTAGTAGTGGAGTGTAGTGTAGTGTAGTAGTGGAGTGTCTAGTGTAGTGTAGTAGTGGAGTGTCTAGTGTAGTGTAGTATTGGAGTGTCTAGTGTAGTGTAGTAGTGGATTGTCTAGTGTAGTAGTGGAGTGTCTAGTGTAGTGTAGTAGTGTAGTGTAGTGTAGTGTAGTGTAGTGTAGTGTAGTGTAGTAGTGGAGTGTCTAGTGTAGTGTAGTAGTGTAGTGTAGTAGTGGAGTGTCTAGTGTAGTGTAGTAGTGGAGTGTCTAGTGTAGTAGTGGAGTGTCTAGTGTAGTGCAGTAGTGTAGTGTAGTGTAGTGTAGTGGAGTGTAGTAGTGGAGTGTCTAGTGTAGTGTAGTAGTGTAGTGTAGTGTAGTGTAGTAGTGTAGTGTAGTAGTGTAGTGTGGTGTAGTGTAGTAGTGGAGTGTCTAGTGTAGTGTAGTAGTGGAGTGTCTAGTGTAGTGTAGTATTGGAGTGTCTAGTGTAGTGTAGTAGTGGATTGTCTAGTGTAGTGTAGTGTAGTGTAGCAGCGGAGTGTCTAGGGGAGTTTAGTAGTTGAGTGTAGTAGGGGAGAAGTGGAGTGTCTAGTGGAGTGTAGTAGTGGAGTGTAGTAATGGAGTGTGCAGTGTAGTAGGGGAGTGTAGTAGTGGAGTGTGTAGTAGTGGAGTGTGTAGTGCAGTAGGGGAGTGTAGTAGGGGAGTGTAGTAGTGTAGTAGGGGAGTGTAGTAATGTAGTGAGTAGGGGAGTGTATTCATGTATTGTGTAGTGTAGTAGTAGAGTGTAGTAGTAGAGTGTAGTAGTGGAGTGTAGTAGTGGAGTGTAGTAGGGGAGTGGAGTAGTGGAGTGTGTAGTGTAGTAGTGGAGTGTAGTAGTGGAGTGTGTAGTGTAGTAGTGGAGTGTAGTAATGGAGTGTGTAGTGTAGTAGTGGAGTGTGTAGTGTGTCAGGAAAATAACCTCAGGGAGGACAGGAGAGGGCTCAGAACGGCTCAGAACGCACCCTTGTGGGGCCCCAGTGTTGAGGATCAGCGGGTGGAGATGTTGTTGCCTACCCTCACCACCTGGGGGCGGCCCGTCAGGAAGTCCAGTACCCAGTTGCACAGGGCGGGGTCGAGAACCAGGGTCTCGAGCTTGATGACGAGCTTGGAGGGTACTATGGTGTTAAATGCCGAGCTGTAGTTGATGAACAGCGTTCTCACATAGGTATTCCTCTTGTCCAGATGGGTTAGGGCAGTGTGCAGTGTGGTTGAGATTGCATCGTCTGTGGACCTATTTGGGCGGTAAGCAAATTGGAGTGGGTCTAGGGTGTCAGGTAGTGTGGGGTTGATATGGTCCTTGACTAGTCTCTCAAAGCACTTCATGATGACGGAAGTGAGTGCTACGGGGCGGTAGTCGTTTAGCTCAGTTACCTTAGCTTTCTTGGGAACAGGAACAATGGTGGCCCTCTTGAAGCATGTGGGAGCAACAGACTGGGATAGGGATTGATTGAATATGTCCGTAAACACACCAGCCAGCTGGTCTGCGCATGCTCTGAGGGTGCGGCTGGGGATGCCGTCTGGGCCTGCAGCCTTGCGAGGGTTGACACGTTTAAATGTTTTCCTCACCTCGGCTGCAGTGAAGGAGAGTCCTCATGTTTAAGTTGCGGGCCGTGTCAGTGGCACTTTATTGTCCTCAAAGCGGGCAAAAAAGTTATTTCGTCTGCCTGGGAGCAAGACATCCTGGTCCGTGACGGGGCTGGTTTTCTTTTTGTAATCCGTGATTGACTGTAGACCTTGCCACATACCTCTTGTGTCTGAGCCGTTGAACCTCACACTCAACGTCAACAAAACTAAGGAGATGATTGTGGACTTCAGGAAACAGCAGAGGGAACACCCCCCTATCCACACCGATGGAACAGTAGTGGAGAGGGTAGTAAGTTTTAAGTTCCTCGGCGTACATATCACAGACAAACTGAATTGGTCCACCCACACAGACAGCATCGTGAAGAAGGCGCAGCAGCGCCTCTTCAACCTCAGGAGGCTGAAGAAATTTGGCTTGTCACCAAAAGCACTCACAAACTTCTACAGATGCACAATCGAGAGCATCCTGTCGGGCTGTATCACCGCCTGGTACGGCAACTGCTCCGCCCACAACCGTAAGGCTCTCCAGAGGGTAGTGAGGTCTGCACAACGCATCACCGGGGGCAAACTACCTGCCCTCCAGGACACCTACACCACCCGATGTCACAGGAAGGCCATAAAGATCATCAAGGACAGCAACCACCCGAGCCACTGCCTGTTCACCCCGCTATCATCCAGAAGGCGAGGTCAGTACAGGTGCATCAAAGCTGGGACCGAGAGACTGAAAAACAGCTTCTATCTCAAGGCCACCAGACTGTTAAACAGCCACCACTAACATTGAGTGGCTGCTGCCAACACACTGACTCAACTCCAGCCACTTTAATAATGGGAATGGATGGGAAATGATGTAAAATATATCACTAGCCACTTTAAACAATGCTACCTAATATAATGTTTACATACCCTACATTATTCATCTCATATGTATACGTATATACTGTACTCTATATCATCTACTGCATCCTTATGTAATACATGTATCACTAGCCACTTTAACTATGCCACTTTGTTTACATACTCATCTCATATGTATATACTGCACTCAATACCATCTACTGTATCTGTACCATCACTCATTCATATATCTTTATGTACATATTCTTTATCCCCTTACACTTGTGTCTATAAGGTAGTAGTTTTGGAATTGTTAGCTAGATTACTTGTTGGTTATTACTGCATTGTCGGAACTAGAAGCACAAGCATTTCGCTACACTCGCACTAACATCTGCTAACCATGTGTATGTGACAAATAAAATGTGATTGATTTGATTTGATTTGAGTAGGGGAGTGTAGTAGGGGGGTGTAGTAGGGGAGTGTAGTAGGGGAGTGTAGTAGGGGAGTGAAGTAGTGGAGTTTATAGGGAAGGATATCTCCTAGTAGTGTAGTGTGTGGTGTATTTCTCCAACACTATAGTGAAGTGTGTAAACTGCCCCAGCGGGATCGAACCGACAACTCTGGTCATGCTATTACTATGCTCTGGGACACATAATGTCTTCAAGCTTTTGGCCTCATGTTTGGACCAAGTACATTGTAGATGTATGAGGATAGCATTGATGTACCACAGTATATTGATATGTTGATGTCCTGTAGATCTCTGAAACTCTTACACACAAAACACACCCACTCAATGCCGCTTTGCCTCTGGGCAGGGTTTGTGGGAAGAATCAACAATGCAATTCAATGAAATATTCACCACAAAAGACGAATATCTCATAGTTTCTAATCAAAATGATTTCACAATCATCTATGGCTGATGATGCTTCTATACTATACAATACTATATCTATACCATATCTATATAATATCTATACTATATCTATACCTATTCTTTATCTATATCTTAACAGTAACTATATCTATACTATATCTATATGATATATATAATACATCTATATCTATATCTATTCTTTTCGATATATATACATATATTCTATGTCCATAATTATACTATAACTGTATCTATACTATAACTATATCTATTCTATATCCATATTTATATTTGATCTATATCTATTCTATATATATACTATAACTATATCTATACTGTATCTATATCTATTATTTATCTATATCTATACTAAAGCTATATCTATACTATAACTATATCTATTCTATATGCTATATCTGTTCAATATCTATATATATAATCTATATCTATACTATAACTATATCTATACTATAACTATACCTATACTCTATCTATATTTATATTAAATCTATATCTAATCTATATCTATATCTATACTATAACTACTATATATCTATACCATATCTATATCTAATCTTTATCTATAACTATACTAAAGCAATATCTATACTATAACTATATCTATACAATAACTATATCTGTTCTATATCTATATTTATATTAGATCTATATCTATACCATATCTATTCTATATCTATACTAAAGCTATATCTACACTATAACTATATCATTACTATATCTATTATATATCTATATCAATACTATAACTATATATATACTATAACTATATCTGTACTATAACTATATATATACCATACCTATATCTATACCTATTCTACATCTATTCTATACCTATATCTATACTATAACTATATCTGTCACGTTCGCTGGAATGAATATCGGACGTATGTTGAGTTCCACATAACTTTCATGATAAAGTGAAACTTAACAAAGACAAAAATACAAAATAAACAATAAGCTAACAACAAACCGTGACTACAGAGATGCTATGTGCACTAACTCAAAACAGTATCCCATAACCCACAGGTGGGAAAAATGCTACTTAAGTATGATCCCCAATTAGAGACAATGAAAGCCAGCTGCCTCTAATTGGGAATCATACCAAAACCCCAACATAGTAAAATAACCTAGAACCCCACATAGAAAATATAAACTAGACTAACCCCCCAGTCACGCCTTGACCTCTATTTCTGAAACTATCTGCCGCCATTGTCGCAACCCCTATTACCAGCCTGTTCAACCTCTCTTTCATATCGTCTGAGATCCCCAAGGATTGGAAAGCTGCCTGTTACAGACTTATATCCATCCTGCCCTGCCTATCTAAGGTCTTCGAAAGCCAAGTCAACAAACAGGTCACTGACCATCTCGAATCCCACCGTACCTTCTCTGCTGTGCAATCCAGTGTCCGAGCTGGTCACAGGTGCACCTCAGCCACGCTCAAAGGTACTAAACGATATCATAACCGCCATCGATAAAAGACAGTACTGTGCAGCCGTCTTCATCGACCTGGCCAAGGCTTTCGACTCTGTCAATCACCATATTCTTATCGTCAGAACTCAGTAGCCTCGGTTTTTCTAATGACTGCCTTGCCTGGTTCACTTTGCAGACAGAGTTCAGTGTGTCAAATCGGAGGGCATGTTGAAGTAAAATTTGCTTTTACTTCAAAAACAAGGATATTTCTAAGTGACCTCAATCTTTTGAATGGTAGTATATATATACACTATACCTGTATATATGCTATTTCTGTGCTATATCTATATGATATCTATAGCTACACTGAGTGAACAAAACATTAGGAACATTTTGCCCTCATTTTGCCCTCAGAACAGCCTCAATTCATTGTGGCATGGACCCTATTAGGTGTCAAAGCGTTCCATGGGAATACTGGCCCATGTTGACTCCAATGCTTTCCACAGTTGTGTCAAGTTGGCTGGATGTCATTGGGTGGTGGACCATTCTTGATTCACACGGGAAACTGTTGAGCATGAGAAACCCAGCAGCGTTGCAGTTCTTGACACATTTAAACCGGTGCACCTGGCACCTACTACCATACCCCTTCAAAGGCTCTTAAAGTCACCAAGTCTTGCCCATTCACCCTCTGAATGGTACACATACACAATCCATATCTCAATTGTCTCAAGGCTTAAAAATCCCCTTCATCTACACTGATTGAAGTGGATTTAACAAGTGACATCAATAAGGGATGATAGACTGACCAGGGGAATCCAGGTGAAAGCTATGTCATGGCAATGCTGTTTTGTCCCCTGACATGCTGACCAGACCGGACACGTCGCTTGCACGAATAAATTCAGAAATCAATGTTATTCAATTATTGCCCCCACACACGCGCCAAAGAGCGTCTGCGATGCCAAGGGCTAAAATAGAACTACTTTCTATTTCTGACGCAGATCGCGCTGCAAGTCCTGCCTCTCCCATCTCCCCATTGGTTTATAGAAGCAGGTACGTGTCACGTGTCATCGTGTCATCTCCTCATTGGTTATACCCACGTGGGTGAAAGACGAAATGTTTTGCCGGTTGTCGTGGTAATATGAAAGTGTAGATGGATCACCATATAAATTCAAAGATGAAAAAGCCCGGAAGGAGGAGAGGTGACTAGAAACGATTCGGTTGGCCGCTTTATGTGTGGATTAATTGGAGTAGAGGACCTTATGCATTTCAGGTAAAAATGACTCAATGTTTATATCCCAGGACAAATTAGCTAGCAACAGCAAGCTAGCTAAATAGGACAAATTAGCTAGCAAGTGCAAGCTAGCTAAATAGGACAAATTAGCTAGCAAGTGCAAGCTAACTAAATAGGACAAATTAGCTAGCAACAGCAAGCTAGCTAAATAGGAGAAATTAGCTAGCAAGTGCAAGCTAACTAAATAGGACAAATTAGCTAGCAACAGCAAGCTAGCTAAATAGGAGAAATTAGCTAGCAAGTGCAAGCTAACTAAATAGGACAAATTAGCTAGCAACAGCAAGCTAACTAGCTGAATTGCCATACATGTTTAATGCTTTTCGACCTGTCACCAAATTAAAGTCATTGGTTCAGAGTTTGTTTTGATATTTTAACCTGAGTGTCGTGATCGCCGTTGGTGTAGGGGGACAAAATAAATGTATGCATGCGCGCAGCCGGTTTGGGTTCCGTGTCAGTGGATATATCTCTGCTTCCCACCATGGACTAACAGTACAGTATATCGCTCCAGACGGTTTGGGTTCCGCGTCAGTGGATATATCTCTGCTTCCCACCATGGACTAACAGTACAGTATATCGCTCCAGCCGGTTTGGGTTCCGTGTCAGTGGATATATCTCTGCTTCCCACCATGGACTAACAGTACAGTATATCGCTCCAGCCGGTTTGGGTTCCGTGTCAGTGGATATATCTCTGCTTCCCACCATGGACTAACAGTACAGTATATCGCTCCAGCCGGTTTGGGTTCCGTGTCAGTGGATATATCTCTGCTTCCCACCATGGACTAACAGTACAGTATATCGCTCCAGCCGGTTTGGGTTCCGTGTCAGTGGATATATCTCTGCTTCCCACCATGGACTAACAGTACAGTATATCGCTCCAGACGGTTTGGGTTCCGCGTCAGTGGATATATCTCTGCTTTCCACCATGGACTAACAGTACAGTATATCGCTCCAGCCGGTTTGGGTTCCGCGTCAGTGGATATATCTCTGCTTCCCACCATGGACTAACAGTACAGTTTATCGCTCCAGCCGGTTTGGGTTCCGCGTCAGTGGATATATCTCTGTTTCCCACCATGGACTAACAGTACAGTATATCGCTCCAGCCGGTTTGGGTTCCGTGTCAGTGGATATATCTCTGCTTCCCACCATGGACTAACAGTACAGTATATCGCTCCAGTCGATACACTTCACAGTGACAGAAAACAATGACTAAAAGCAACATAAAAGTGATGTGTGATACAAATCTCCCTTGATGTGTGTGTCTCCATTTGTTTGTTCTCACTCATATCCAAAGTTCAGGGAAATGAGTTCCTCAGCCTTAATGAGGACTTTATGTAGGAGGGGTTTAGGATCATCAGAGGAGGAGAGGGGAGAGGAGGAGCGGGGGGAGGAGGAGAGGAGAGGAGGAGAGGAGAGGAGG